>NC_135816.1:77382601-77682601 GCF_964213995.1 Mustelus asterias | reverse complement strand
ATCTGTGGACTTGCACACCCAGGTCCCTCTGCGTATCTACACCCTTTATGGTTCTGCCATTTATCGTATAGCTCCCCCCTACGTTAATTCTACCAAAATGCATCACTTCGCATTTATCTGGATTGAACTCCATCTGCCATTTCTTTGCCCAAATTTCCAGCCTATCTATATCCTTCTGTAGCCTCTGACAATGTTCCTCGCTATCTGCAAGTCCTGCCATTTTCGTGTCGTCCGCAAACTTACTGATCACCCCAGTTACACCTTCTTCCAGATCGTTTATATAAATCACAAACAGCAGAGGTCCCAATACAGAGCCCTGCGGAACACCACTAGTCACTGGCATCCAGCCGGAAAAAGACCCTTCCACTACCACCCTCTGTCTTCTGTGACCAAGCCAGTTCTCCACCCATCTAGCCACCTCCCCCTTTATCCCATGAGATCCAACCTTTTGCACCAACCTACCATGAGGGACTTTGTCAAACGCTTTACTAAAGTCCATATGGATGACATCCACGGCCCTTCCCTCGTCAACCATTCTAGTCACTTCTTCAAAAAACTCCACCAGGTTAGTGAGGCATGACCTCCCTCTCACAAAACCATGCTGACTATCGTTAATGAGTTTATTCCTTTCTAAATGCTCATACATCCTATCTCTAAGAATCCTCTCCAACAACTTCCCGACCACGGACGTCAAGCTCACCGGCCTATAATTACCCGGGTTATCCTTCCTACCCTTTTTAAATAACGGGACCACATTAGCTATCCTCCAATCCTCCGGGACCTCACCTGTGTCCAGTGACGAGACAAAGATTTGCGTCAGAGGCCCAGCGATTTCACCTCTGGGCGGCATGGTAGCGCACTGGTTAGCACTGCTGCTTCACAGCTCCAGGGACCTGGGTTCGATTCCCGGCTTAGGTCACTGTCTGCGTGGAGTTAGCACATTCTCCTCGTGACTGCGTGGGTTTCCTCCGGGTGCTCCGGTTTCCTCCCACAGTCCAAAAATGTGCGGGTTAGGTTGATTGGCTATGCTAAAAAATTGCCCCTTAGAGTCCTCAGATGTGTAGGTTAGAGGGATTAGTGGGTAAAATATGTGGGGATATGGGGATAGGGCCTCGGTGGGATTGTGGTCGGTGCAGACTCGATGGGCCAAAGGGCCTCTTTCTGCACTGTAGGGTATCTATCCATCTCTCGTCTCCCTGAGCAGCCTGGGATAGATTCCATCAGGCCCTGGGGATTTGTGAGTCTTTATATTCCCTAATAAACCTAACACTTCCTCCCTTGTAATGGAGATTTTCTCTAACGGGTCAATACTCCCCTCCGAGACGCTCCCAGTCAACACATCCCTCTCCTTTGTGAATACCGACGCAAAGTATTCATTTAGGATCTCCCCTACTTCTTTGGGCTCTAAGCATAATTCCCCACTTTTGTACCTGAGAGGTCCGATTTTTTTCCCTGACAACCCTTTTGCTCCTAACGTATGAATAAAATGCCTTGGGATTCTCCTTAATCCTGTCTGCCAAGGACATTTCGTGACCCCTTTTTGCCCTTCTAATTCCTCGTTTGAGTTCTTTCCTACTTTCTTTGTACTCCTCCAGAGCTCCCTCCGTTTTTAGCTGCCTGGACCTAACGTACGCCACTCTTTTCTTTATGACCAATCGCTCAATTTCCCTGGTTATCCACGGTTCTCGAATCCTACCCTTCCTATCCTTTTTTACAGGCACATGCCTATCCTGCAGCCCTAACAACTGTTCCTTAAAAGACTCCCACATGCCAGATGTGGATTTACCCTCAAACAGCCTCTCCCAATCAACAGCTGCCAAATTCTGCCTAATCCCACTAAAGTTAGCCTTCCCCGAATCCAACACCTTATCCTTGGGACACCACTCATCCTTTTCCATCACTATCCTAAAGCTAACAGAATTGTGGTCACTATTTGCCACATGTTCCCCTACCGAAACTTTGAAGACCTGACTGGGCTCATTCCCCAGTACCAGGTCCAGTATAGCCCCCTCTCTAGTCGGGCTATCTACATATTGTTCCAAAGAACCTTCCTGTACGCATTTTACAAATGCCTCCCCATTCAGACTCCCAGCCCTACGCGATTTCCAGTCTATACCAGGGAAATTGAAGTCTCCCACTACAACAACCCTATTTTTCCTGCACCTATCCATTATCTCCTGACATATCCATTCTTCCACTCCCCTTGGACTGTTGGGGGGCCTGTAGTATACCCCCAACATAGTGACTGCGCCCTTCCTGTTTCTGAGCTCCACCCACAGTGACTCGTTACACGATCCCTCTGAATTGTCCTCCCTCTGCACCGCTGTAATATGCTCTCTACCTAATACTGCTGCTCCCCCACCTCTTTTGGCCCCTCCTCTGTCTCACCTAAAACACTTGTACCCCGTAATATTCAGCTGCCAGTCCTGTCCCTCTTTCAACCAAGTCTCTGTCACCGCAACCACATCCAAATTCCTCGTAAGCATTAAGGCCCTAAGTTCATCTGTCTTACCTGCTACGTTCCTTGCATTGAAGTAGATGCACTCCAGACCTGCAGGCCCAGTGAGGTCATCCTCCCCCAGAGTGCTTCTTTGCCAGCCTTGTCCTGGCCCGAAGCTCGTCCCCAGCCTCTACACTTGTAGACCTAATTTTTTGATCCCCACTCCCCCGCCATATTAGTTTAAATCCACCCGAACTGCACTAGCAAAACTCCCAGCCAGGATATTCGTGCCCTTCCAATTTAGTCGTGACCTGTCCTTGTACAGGTGCCCTCCTCTCTTGAAAACTTCCCAGTGATCCAGGAATATGAAGCCATCCCTCCTGGACCAGTCCTTTAGCCAAGCGTTCAATTGTACTATCTCCCTATTCCTAGCCTCACTGGCCCTAGGCATTGGGAGCAGCCCAGAGATTGCCACTCTGGAGGCCCTACTTTTTAGCCTATTTCCCAATTCCCTGAATTGCTCTCGTAGGATCCCCCTGCTCTTCCTATGTACGTCATTTGCACCAATGTGTACAATGACATCCGTTTCTTTATCCTCCCCTTTTAATATGCCTCCTATCCGCTCGGAGACATCCAGTACACCAGCCCCAGGTAGGCAGACTACCATCCTGGAGTCCCGTTCGCACCCACAGAATCGCCTGTCTGTGCCTCTAATCGATGCGTCCCCCACCACTATTGCTCGCCTAATCCCTCTTTCCTTTCCAGACCACAGAGCCTGACTGTGTGCCAGTGACCTGGTCACTGTGGCTTACCCGTGGAGAGTCATCCTCCTCCACACTATCCAAAACAATATACCTGTTTTGGAGGGGGACAACCACAGGTGACCCCACCACTAATTGCTCACACCCCTCCCCTCTCACACCTGTCGCCGAGCCCTGGACAGGCACTGGAGTACTCTCTGGTACGTTACCCTTATGACCTTTACTCCTCCTAACTGTAACCCACGTGTCTTCCCCCTGAGGCCCCGGTGTAACTACTTGCCTATAACTCATGTCCACTTGTCTCTCATTCTCCCTGACGAGACCGCTGCTCCAGTTCCCTGACGCGGTCCCTCAGGAGCTGCAGTTCCACGCACCTGGCGCAAATGTGAACCTCCAGGCGGCCAGGTGTTTCCGGGAACTCCCACATCCCACACCAAAAGCAACAAACTGGCCTATCACTCATAGCTACCCTTTTCCTTTATAGGAATGGAAAATTTTTAAAAACCTACCCCGCTTCGCACTTTCCCCCGAAGCCCTGTGAGCCAAAGCCCTTACAGCTCACACTCTACTCCCTGCTCACTCTGCTGCCCGCTCCCGACGCTGCCCGCTCAAAAGTGTGGCCTGCTTTTAAACCCTCCAAAAACCTTTCCAGGCTTCTCCTGAGCCTACTTCCTGTTTTGGATTTAAAAAAACCTCCGATTTTTTACACAAATTTAACTGAAAAATAAATAAATAAATCACACGCACAAACACACTGCCTTACCCTCAGCCTGCTCCTGTGGAACAATGAGGCTGAAACCCCTTGAGATATAATTCACAGGCCCACTTGCTACAAGAAGCCTGGGTTTGATAAAAGAACACGCTCCAAATAACGGAACCCAATCCAAATCAATCCAATCCAATCCAAATAACGGAACGTAACCCTATCCAATCCAATCCAATCCAATCAAAGAACAAAGAACAAAGAACAGTACAGCACAGGAAACAGGCCCTTCGGCCCTCCAAGCCTGTGCCGCTCCTTGGTCCAACTAGACCAATCGTTTGTATCCCTCCATTCCCAGGCTGCTCATGTGACTATCCAGGTAAGTCTTAAACGATGTCAGCGTGCCTGCCTCCACCACCCTACTTGGCAGCGCATTCCAGGCCCCCACCACCCTCTGTGTAAAAAACGTCCCTCTGATGTCTGAGTTATACTTCGCCCCTCTCAGCTTGAGCCCGTGACCCCTCGTGATCGTCACCTCTGACCTGGGAAAAAGCTTCCCACTGTTCACCCTATCTATACCCTTCATAATCTTGTATACCTCTATCAGATCTCCCCTCATTCTCCGTCTTTCCAAGGAGAACAACCCCAGTCTACCCAATCTCTCCTCATAGCTAAGACCCTCCATACCAGGCAACATCCTGGTAAACCTTCTCTGCACTCTCTCTAACGCCTCCACGTCCTTCTGGTAGTGCGGCGACCAGAACTGGACGCAGTACTCCAAATGCGGCCTAACCAGCGTTCTATACAGCTGCATCATCAGACTCCAGCTTTTATACTCTATACCCCGTCCTATAAAGGCAAGCATACCATATGCCTTCTTCACCACCTTCTCCACCTGTGTTGCCACCTTCAAGGATTTGTGGACTTGCACACCTAGGTCCCTCTGTGTTTCTATACTCCTGATGACTCTGCCATTTATTGCATAACTCCTCCCTACATTATTTCTTCCAAAATGCATCACTTCGCATTTATCCGGATTAAATTCCATCTGCCACCTCTCCGCCCAATTTTCCAGCCTATCTCTATCCTGCTGTATTGCCCGACAATGCTCTTCGCTATCCGCAATTCCAGCCATCTTCGTGTCATCCGCAAACTTGCTGATTACACCAGTTACACCTTCTTCCAAATCATTTATATATATATCACAAATAGCAGAGGTCCCAGTACAGAGCCCTGCGGAACACCACTGGTCATCAAATCCAAATAACGGAACGTAACCCTATCCAATCCAATCCAATCCAATCCAATCGAAATCACGGAACATAACCCAATCCAGAAATGCTTCCCTTTAGTTGCAAAAGAAAAGATCTTCCAGCCATGAAAGTTCATTGCTCTGACCTATATCCACAAAACAACAAGCTGACAAAACCTTGTCTGACATGGTGTACTAGCTGTGAGCCCACTGCTGAAAACTTGCAGCTGGACAGCAAAGGTGACCACAACTTCCTAGCATAAAATACCAAACAATGTCTCCTCGCAACAGGGGTGTGATGGTGTTGTGGCTATGTTACTTAATCAAGGGAAGTGCCATCCTGGTTGTTTGCAATTTTGAATTTAGCTTAAACAAAATGCAGAGATCAGTAAAAGTGACTGTGAAGTTGTCAGATTGTTCAGAAAACACAATTGGTTCATTAATGACTTTCAGGGAAGGAAATCTGCTGCCTTGTCTTATGCAGTCTGGCCTACTTGTGATGCTCGTCCCCGAGTAGTGAAATTGACTCATAACTGTCCTATGAAGTGGTCCAACAAACAACTAAGGAAGGGCAATCATTGCCAGGAATCTTACCAAGATTCCTCAGTTCTGGAAAGATCCCAGCACATTGACAAACCACAGATATAGCACCTCCATTCAAGAAAGGCTGGAGACAAAAAGTAGAAAACTAAAGGTTAGATAGTCTAATATATGTCATTGGAAAGTGCTGGAATGCATTCGTAAGGAGGTCGTACCAGGATATTTAGAAAATCACAACACAATAAGGCCGAGTCGACATGGTTTTGCGAAAAAGAAATGCTTGACAAGCTTATTGGAGTTCTTTGCACATTTGCAGGGTGGTTCAAGGGGAACCAGTAGATGTGGCATATTTGGATTTCTAAATGGCATTCGATAAGGTGCCGCATAAAAGATTACTGCACATGATGTTGGGGTGATATTTTAGCATACCTGAATAGAGAAGATAGGCTAAGTAACAGGAAATGAAGATTTGAGATAGGTGCTTCATTTTGAGTTAGAAAACTGTGACTACTGGAGTGCCAGATGGATCAGCTGGGCCTCAGCAATTTACAGTAATAACTTGGATGAAGGGACCAATAGTATTGTAGCCACATTTACTGATGATACAAAGATAGGTAGGGAAATAGGTTTTTAGTGCAAAGGGATCTCGATAGGTTCAGTGATTGGGCAGAATTTGGTCAATGTGGGAAAATGTGAGGTTGTCCACTTCAGCAGGAAGAATACAAAAGCAAAATATCACTGCAATGAAGAGAAACTTCATTGCAGTGCAGAAGGATTTGGGTGTCCTTGTACATGAACCACAAGAGGTTAACATGCAGGTACAGCAGATAATTAGGAGGGCAGTGGAATGTTGTCCTTTATTTAAGCCAACCTTCACTGGTCAATATATGTGTGGGTTTTCTAAATCAGTTCATTTCCTCACTGCAAGCTTGATGTTGAAAAGTGATGCATCAAAGGTATCCTGCGGGATATTAATGATTCCGATCAGATCATTGCTCACTGTGTATCATACATACTCACAAATAGGCCAATAGCTGTCAATTTCTGTCATGAAAGTGCCTCGCACCTGGAAGAATAAAGTATCTCAGAAATTGAAACAGCAGGTGAAACTAGCTATTTCACTTTGTTAATGTACAGTGGTAATATGAGTGGTGTTTGGGTTGCTGCCATCATGCCAGAAAGATATTCTGACTACAGGATTTATTCCCACTTGGAAATAAGTGGACATATTAGTGAGAGGCAACATGATTTTGTGAAGGGGTGGTCGTGTCTCACGAACTTGATCGAGTTTTTCGAGGAAGTGACGAAGATGACTGATGAGGGTAGGGCAGTGGATGTTGTCTACATGGACTTCAGTAAGGCCTTTGACAAGGTCCCTCATGGCAGACTGGTGCAGAAGGTGAAGTCGCATGGGATCAGAGGTGAGCTGGCAAGGTGGATACAAAACTGGCTCGGTCAAAGAAGACAGAGGGTAGCAGTGGAAGGGTGTATTTCTGAATGGAGGGCTGTGACAAGTGGTGTTCCTCAGGGATCAGTGCTGGGACCTTTGCTGTTTGTAATATATATAAATGATTTGGAGGAAAATGTAACTGGATTGACTCGGAAGTTTGCAGACGACACAAAGGTTGATAGATTTGCGGATAGCGATGAGGACCATCAGAGGATACAGCAGGATATAGATCAGTTGGAGACTTGGACGGAGAGATGGCAGATGGAGTTTAATCTGGGCAAATGTGAGGTAATGCATTTTGGAAGGTCTAATACAGATAGCAAATATACAGTAAATGGCAGAACCCTTAAGAGTATTGATAGGCAAAGGGATCTGGGTGTACAGGTACACAGGTCACTGAAAGTGGCAATGCAGGTGGAGAAGGTAGTCAAGAAGGCAGAATTGCCTTCATCGGCCGGGATATTGAGTTTAAAAATTGGCAAGTCTTGTTGCAGTTTTATAGAACCTTAGTTAGGTCGCACTTGGAATATAGTGTTCAATTCTGGTTGCCACACTACCAGAAGGATGTGGAGGCTTTGGAGAGGGTACAGAAAATTTACCAGGATGTTGCCTGGTATGGAGGGCATTAGCTATGAGGAGAGGTTGGAGAAACTTGGTTTGTTCTCACTGGAGCGACGGAGATTGAGGGGAGACCTGATAGAAGTCTACAGGATTATGAGAGGCATGGACAGAGTGGAGAGTCAGAAACTTTTCCCAGGGTGGAAAAGGCAATTACTAGGGGGAATAGGTTTAAGGGGCAAGGTTTAAAGGAGATGTACGAGGCAGATTTTTTACACAGAGAGTGGAACTCGTTGCCTGGGGAGGTAGTGGAAGCGGAAACAGTAGTGACTTTTAAGGGGCGTCTTGACAAGTACATGAATGAGATGGAAATAGGGGGATATGGTCCCCGGAAGGGTAGGGGGTTTTAGTTAAGTCAGGCAGCATGGTCGGTGCAGGCTTGGAGGGCCGAAGGGCCTGTTCCTGTGCTGTAATTTTCTTTGTTCTTTGTACTACACAGCAATGTAGTAATGTAGTACACAGACTGTGCAACTTAACGACTGTGTATCGTATCAGGCATGACTTCCCTTCAGCTGTTTATTTCCCCCCAACCCAAGGATGTGATATACTTCACCAGCTCTCCAGCCAATGGGTGAGACCTTGGTCACCTGCATTAAATACTGCCCCATGAAGACATGAAGGCAAATTGGAAGACATAAAAATGAGAAGAAAGAACTTGCATTTATCTAGTTCTTTAAAACCAATGAAAGGCTTTTTAAGAGTTGCAATCATATAATTTGTAAACAGTAACCTCCCACAAACACAAAGAGACAATCAGCAGATGATCTGCTCTGTTGATGTTCATCGAGAGGTTAGTGGGATCAGTGCTGGGACCTGAGCTGTTTGTAATATATATAAATGATTTGGAGGAAAATATAAATGGTTTGATAAGTAAATTTGCAGACAACGTAGATGTTGATGGAATTGCGGATAGCGATGAGGACCATCAGAGGATACAGCAGGATATAGATCGGTTGGAGACTTGGGTGGAGAGATGGCAGATGGAGTATAATCCCGACAAATGTGAGCTAATGCATTTTGGAAGGATTAATATAGATGGGAAATATACAGTAAGTGGCAGAACCCTTAAGACTATTGGTAGGCCGAGGGATCTGGGTGTACAGGTACACAGGTCACTGAAAGTGGCAACGCAGGTGGAGAAGGTAGTCAAGAAGGCATATGGCATGTTTGCCTTCATCGTCCGGGGCATTGAGTTTAAAAATTGGCAAGTCATGTTGCAGCTTTATAGAACCTTAGTTAGGCCGGACTTGAAATATAGTGTTCAATTCTGGTTGCCACATTACCAGAAGGATGTGGAAGCTTTGGAGAGGGTACAGAAAAGATTTACCAGGATGTTGCCTGGTATGGAGGGCATTAGCTATGAGGAGAGGTTGAAGAAACTTGGTTTGTTCTCACTGGAACAACGGAAGTTGAGGAGCGACCTGATAGCAGTCTACAAGATTGTGAGGGGCATGGACAGAGTGGATAGTCAGAAGCTTTTTCCCAGGGTGGAAGAGTCAATTACTAGGGGGCATAGGATTTAAGGTGCGAGGGGCAAGGTTTAAAGGAGATGTACGAGGCAAATCTTTTACCCAGAGAGTGGTGGGTGCCTGGAACACGCTGCCGGGGGAGGTAGTGGAACCAGATAGTGACTTTTAATGGGCATCTTGACAAATACATTAATAGGATGAGAATGTGGGGGGAGGGCCTGGGTGGGATTGTGGTCGGTGCAGACTCGATGGGCCGAATGGCCTCCTTCTGCACTGTAGGGTTTCTATGTTTCTATGTTTCTAATAGAGGGATATGGTCCCCGGAACGGTGGGGGTTTTTAGTTCAGTCAGGCAGCATGGTCAGTGCAGTCTTGGAGGACTGAAGGACCTGTTCCTGTTCTATAATTTTCTTTGTTCTTTCTTAATATTGGCCTGGATACTGGGCAGAATATCTTGTTTTCTTCAAATAGGACCATGGCATCTTTTAGAGAGGGCAGACATGGTCTGAGATTAAAATTTTTCTGAAAGGACAGCATGGTGGCACACTGATTAGTGTGCTGCCTCAGAGCACCAGGGACCCGAGATCGATTCCCAGCTTGGGTCACTATGTGCGGAGTCTGCATGTTCTCCCCGTGTCTGCATGGATTTCCTTCCACAAGTCCGAAAGACGTGCTGGCGATGTGCATTGGCCATGCTAAATCCCCCCTCAGTGTACTCGAACAGGCGCCAGAGTGTGGCGACGAGGGGATTTTCACAGTAACATCATTGCAGTGTTAATGTAAGCTTAATTGTGACACTAATCAATCAATCAATAAATAAATCTGCAATCCAGCACTGCCTCAGTGCTGCACTTGAAGTGTCAGCCTCGATTTTGTGCTCAGATCTCTGTGCTTGTCATAAGAGACATACAGTTTGAAGCTTTTCATGTTGCACTCATCGTGACAGATGCAAGAGCACCAAATCTTAAAAAACGAATAACAATTTATTTTGCATGAGAAATGTGTGCTGGTTGGTTGGCAGATTGGTTGTGATTGGTCAAGCCATTGTCTGGCGAATGCATTAGAGAGCTATTGGTCCCCATCCTCTGTTTATTCAAAAAAGGTGCAATATCTGGGCATCTTCTGAAAGGGCTTGGAGCTCCGAAAGCTTGTGTGGCTTTTGCTACCAAATAAACCTGTTGGACTTTAACCTGATGTTGTTAAACTTCTTACTGCATCTTCCTGCCTGCAGAGAATGAGTTCCTGCATATGAATGTATGCAACCACCAGCAAGTGTAAATGAGCTTGACTGATAACCTAAAATTGTTTTTTAGTATAATTCTTAGCACACTCGGGATAGTTCAGCAAATGCTGCCCAATCAGTTAATAAATATTAGACATTGACTGGGATTTCCTGCTCTAGTTTGTGTCGGGCGTGTTCAGCAATAGGAGCAGAAAATATTGAGCGAAGACCAAAGTTTCATTTCTCGATGGTGTAAAAGCAGGAAGCAGTTGTCCCCTCCCCAGTCAGTGGCAGGCCGCCTTTAATGCTCTTTCCCTTCGGTAGATTTCAGCTCCATTTCAGTGGATGAGAGGGTAGCAGGTGGACACCCAGCCACCACCTGCCTCTGCTCTAATGAAGTTTGAGGCAGGCAGCCACCAGTTGAGGCCCTTAAGTGGGTAATTGATGTCAGCCAATGATTGGTGTTTGCTTGTGGGCTCCCTTCATTCAAACACTCTCAATGCCTGATTGAGGGACCCTGCATGTGATAAGGTAGGGGATAAGGTACGGAAATCCACCCTTGCCCGTGCCATTGATTCCTCCATCCCGTATCTCCTACGATCCCCATCCAACCAGTCCCATGTTGACCTCATGGTACGGTAGCACAGTGGTCAGCACTGCTGCTTCACAGCTCCAGGAACCTGGGTTCGATTCCCGGCTTGGTCACTGTCTGTGGGAGTTTGCACATTCTCCTCGTGTTTGCGTGGGTTTCCTCCGGGTGCTCTGCTTTCCTCCCACAGTCCAAAGATGTGCGGGTTAGGTTGATTGGCCATGCTAAAATTGCCCCTTAGTGTCCTGGGATGCGTAGATTAGAGGGATTAGCGGGTAAAATATGTAGGGATATAGGGGTAGGGCCCGGTTGGATTGCGGTCGGTGCGGACTCGAAGGGCCGAATGGCCTCTTTCTGTACTGTAGGGTTTCTATGATTTCTATGATTTCAATCACCTGTGACATTGGAACCTTGCTGATCCAGGGCCTCTGGTGGGTGCATTGCTGGCAGTTGCCACTGCTCCCGCTGCACTTGCCCGCCATGGATAGCTGCCAGCCTCTGAAAAGCCAACAGGTTGGGAAGGGAGGTGGGGGCAGGGTCCTTGATCCCAAGGATGGTCCATTGCTGGGCACTTAAATGCTCGATTTGCAAGTTAGACATAGAAGAAGAAATAATGAAAGAGAAAGATTGGATTCAAAGAGAGAAAAGAAAAAAAGTAAAATGTGTAAATCAAAACTTTAAAGGCTAGAAATTGAATAGTTGGAATGCTCTTTTTTTTTGGATAGGGTCCCACATTTTTTGTGATCTGCTGGGCTGGTGCAAAATGGGGTGGACAGCACACACAATTCGTGTACCCACCTCATTGCCATGGTTATTGTCTGGCTTCGAACAGCTCTTGTGCTGCACTGCTCTCAGTAATGCTGTCGACGTCTTCTCCACACTGCAGGGATTAAGTATTGTTCTGAAGGAACCATATGCTCCAGGCAGCCTTCCCTTTTTAAAGGATGCAGCCCCTATAATAGAGCAGCTGCAGTAATGAACTGCTGGCTGCTGGATAATCATTTCATGAACTGAAGGACAAGGGGAATGTTACTCCAAGCCAAGGAAAGGGCTCTCTTCTTCAGTGGCGCTCCCCTGGAGACCCTGGTCTGATAGGTGGAGGCCAGTACGGAGGCCACCTTTCCACCAGGTGCAAGAAACCTTCCCATTTGAGCATTGAGGGATTGGGAGCAGCTGGTAAGGATGGTGAATGAGTGTTGCAGCCAGGACAGTGCTGAGTAACCTCATCAAGGTGAGTAAATGCATCTGCACATCGCATCTCATACCCACATTACCAATGACCTCCCACATTATTCAATCCACATCACTCACACAGAGCCATTCCCTGATACATAGAAACATAGAAAAACTACAGCACAATAAAGGCCCTTCAGCCCACAAAGTTGTGCCGAACATGTCCCTACCTTAGCGATTACTAGGCTTACCTATAACCCTCTATCTTACTAAGTTCCATGTACTTATCTAAAAGTCTCTTAAAAGACCCTATCGAATCCGCCTCCACCACCGTTGCTGGCAGCCCATTCCACGCACCCACCACCCTCTGAGTGAAAAACTTACCCCTGACATCTCCTCTGTACCTACTCCCCAGCACCTTAAACCTGTGTCCTCTTGTGGCAACCATTTCAGCCCTGGGAAAAAGCCTCTGACTATCCACTCAATACCTCTCAACATTTTATACACCTCTATCAGGTCACCCCTCATCCTTCATCTCTCCAAGGAGAAAAGGCCGAGCTCACTCAACCTATCCTCATAAGGCATGTTCCCCAACCCAGGCAACAGCCTTGTAAATCTCCTCTGCACCCTTTCTATGGCTTCCACATCCTTCCTGTAATGAGGCGACCAGAACTGAGCACAGTACTCCAAGTGTGGTCTGACCAGGGTCTTACATAGCTGCAACATTATCTCACGACTCCTAAACTCAATTCTTCGATTGATGAAGGCCAGTACACCATACGCCTTCTTAACCACAGCCTCAACCTGCACAGCTGCTTTGAGCGACCCCAAGATCCTTCTGATCTTCCACTCTGCCAAGAGTCCCACCATTAATATTATATTCCGCCATCCTATTTGACCTGCCAAAATTAACCACCTCACACTTATCTGGGTTGAACTCCATCTGCCACTTCTCCGCCCAGTCTTGCATCCTATCAATGTCTCGCTGCAACTTCTGACATCCCTCCACACTATCCACAACACCTCCAACCTTTGTGTCATCAACAAACTTACCAACCCATCCCTCCACTTCCTCATCCAGGTCATTTATAAAAATCACAAAGAGTAAAGGTCCCAGAACAGATCCCTGGGGCACTCCACTGGTGACCGACCTCCATGCAGAATATAACCCATCTATAAGCACTCTTTGCCTTCTGTGGGCAAGCCAGTTCTGGATCCACAAAGCACTGTCCCCTTGGATCCCATGCCCCCTCACTTTCTCAATAAGCCTTGCATGGTGCACCTTATCAAATGCCTTGCTGAAGTCCATATATACTACATCTACTGCTCTTCCTTCATCAATGTGTTTAGTCACATCCTCAAAAAATTTAATCAGGCTCGTAAGGCATGATCTGCCTTTGACAAAGCCATGCTGACTATTCTTAATCCTATTATACCTCTTCAAATGTTCATAAATCCTCCCTCTCAGGATCTTCTCCATCAACTTACCAACCACTGAGGTTAGACTCACTGGTCTATAATTTCCAGGGCTATCTTTACTCCCTTTCTTGAATAAAGGAACAACATCCGCAATCCTCCAATCCTCCGGAACCTCTCCCGTCTCCACTGATGATGCAAAGATCATCACCAGAGGCTCAGCAACCTCCTCCCTCGCCTCCCACAGTAGCCTGGGGTACATCTCATCCGGTCCCGGCGACTTATCTAACTTGATGCTTTTCAAAAGCTCCAACACATCCTCTTTCTTACATGCTCAAGCTTTTCAGTCCGCTGCAAGTCTGCACTACAACCACCAAGATCCTTTTCCACAGTGAATACTGAAGTAAAGTATTCATTAAGTACCTCTGCTATTTCTTCCAGTTCCATACAAACTTTCCCACCGTCACACTTGATAGGTCCTATTCTTTCTCGTCTTATCTTCTTGCTCTTCACATACTTGTAGAATGCCTTGGGGTTTTCCTTAATCCTGCTTAGGACTGAGCCCTAACATCCTTACTCTGCAACTCACACACTGTCCAGTGGCACCAATCCTCATTCCTTCCACATACCTCAGCTATTCAGCCATGGGCAGGCAGGCACCCAAGCACGCTGACATATAGTGTTTGCCACTCTACCCTTTCTCTTGTAGGTTGGTGGCCCACAATGGTTGGGAAAGCCAAAGAACAAAGAAAAATACAGCACAGGAACAGGCCCTTCGGCCCTCCAAGCCTGCACCGACCATGCTGCCCGACTTAACTAAAACCCCCTACCCTTCCGAGGACCAGATCCCTCTATTCCCATCTCATTCGTGTACTTGTCAAGACGCCCCTTTAAAGTCACTACCGTATCCGTTTCCACTAGCTCCCCCGGCAACGAGTTCCAGGCACCCACCACTCTCTGTGTAAAAAATCTGCATCGTACATTTCATTTAAACCTTGCCCCTCGCACCTTAAACCTGTGCCCCCCAGTAATTGACTCTTCCACCCTGGGAAAAAGCTTCTGACTATCCACTCTGTCCATGCCTCTCATAATCTTGTAGACTTCTATCATGTCTCTCCTCAACCTCCGTCGCTCCAGTGAGAACAAACCAAGTTTCTCCAACCTCTCCTCATAGCTAATGCCCTCCATACCAGGCAACATCCTGGTAAATCTTTTCTGTACCCTCTCCAAAGCCCTACCTTCTGGTAGTGTGGCAACCAGAATTGAACACTATATTCCAAGTGCGACCTAACTAAGGTTCTATAAAGCTGCAACATGACTTGCCAATTTTTAAATTCAATGCCCCAGCCGATGAAGACAAGCATGCCGTATGCCTTCTTGACTACCTTCTCCACCTGCATTGCCACTTTCAGTGACCTGTGTACCTGTACACCCAGATCCCTTTGCCTATCAATACTCTGAAGGGTTCTGCCATTTACTGTATATTTGCTATCTGTATTAGACCTTCCAAAATGCATTACCTCACATTTGCCCAGATTAAACTCCATCTGCCATCTCTCCGTCCAAGTCTCCAACTGATCTATATCCTGCTGTGTCCTCTGATGGTCCTCATCGCTATCCGCAAATCCACCAACCTTTGTGTCATCCGCAAACTTACTAACCAATCCAGTTACATTTTCCTCCAAATCATTTATGTATATTACAAACAACAGAGGTCCCAGCTCTGATCCCTGAGGAACACCACATGTCACAGCCCTCCATTCAGAAATGCACCCTTCCACTGCTACCCTCTGTCTTCTTTGACCGAGCCAGTTTTGTATCCACCTTGCCGGGAGGTGACAGGACAACGGAGGACAGGTGGAGGACCATAATCATAGAATCCCTACAGTGCAGAAGGAGGCCATTTGGCCCATCGATTCTGCACTGACCATAATCCCACCCAGGTCCTATCCCCATAACCCCATGTATTTCCCCTAGCTAGTCCCCCTGACACTAAGGAGCAATTTTGCATGGCCAGTCAATCTAACCCGCACATCTTTGGACTGTGGGAGGAAACCGGAGCACATGGAGAAAACCCACGCAGACACGGGGAGAATGTGCAAACTCCACACAGTCAATGACCCAAGACGGGAATCGAACCCGGGTCCCTGGCGCTGTGAGGCAGCAGTGCTAACCACTGTGCCACCGTGCTGTCCTACAAAGTGAAATGCACATAAAGGCACCACTGAGATTTGAACTCAGGATTTCCTATTTACTAGGCAGGCACTTTAACCAACTTTAATGCCGGCATCCCCTCAGCATTCTCAGTGAAATGGTCCACAGAATCATTGGGACCACTGCGACAGAGCCAGTAGCATCCAGTGCTGCCAAGGCCATGGAGAGTGATGATAAACTGCTGACTTATGCACTTTCACCCCTCACCCTGAAGATGTCATAAAATAGAGATAGCCGATGAGATGATTGTGGACCTCCTGTTTTCCATCGTATGCTTTCCTTTCCCTTTTCCTCAGCTTCTCTTTGTGCTTTTGTATTTTCAGATACTTAAGAAGCAATGTCAAAAGTCTGACTATTGAGCCTCATGAGGGAGGGTGAGAATGACACTAGACCACTGAGGAAGATGCAAAGTGCCTTGGACACACTCAATGCATGAATGTAACAATGCACTCATGTTCTGGGCTCCTCCATAATTAGGGATGGAGATATTTGCAGAGCCTCCACCTCCAGTGAGTTGTTTAATTGTTCCCCATCATTCATGACGGGAGGTGGCAGGACTGCAGATCTGATCCAGCGGTTGTCGGATCGCTCAGCTTTGTCTGTCACTTGCTGCTTATGATGTTTGGCATGTGTTGTAGCTTCACCAGGTTGACACCTCATTTTTGGGTATGCCGGTGCTGCACCTGACATACCCTCCTACACTCTTCACTGAACCAGGGTTGATCCCCTGGCTTGGTGGTATTGGTAGAGGTGGAGGATATGCTGGGCCATTAAGTTCCAGATTGTGGTTTCTGTACAATTCTGCTGCTCCTGATGGCCCACATAGCCTCATGGATTCCCTCTCTTGAGTTGCTAAATCTATTCAAAATCTATCCCATTTAGCACAGTGCTGGTGCCACACAACACGATGGAAGATATCCTCAATGTGAAGACAGAACTTTGTCTCGACAAGGTGCGGTGGTCACTCCTACTGATACTGTCATGGATGGATGCATCTGCAGCAGGTTGCTGAGGATGAGATCAAGTATGTTTTCCCCTCTTGTTGGTTTGCTCACCACCTGCTGCAGACTCAGTCTCGCAGTTATGTCATTTAGGACCTGTCCAGCTCAGTCTGTGGTAGTGCTATTGAGCCACGTTTGGTGATAGACACTAAAATGTTGCACCCAGGGTGCATTCTGCACCCTTACCTCCCTCAGTATTTCTTCCAAGTTGTCTTTGACATGGAGAAGTACTGATTCATCAATTGGTCCAAGGGGGGTGAGGGGGGTGGTGAGGGGTGGAGAGTGCTGTACATGGCAATCAGCTGGGAGTTTCCTTGCCTATATTTTACCTGGTGCCATGAAACTGCATGCATTCCAGAGTCAATGTTGAGAACTTTCAGGGCAACATCCTCTCAACTGTATACCACTGTGCCACCACCTCAGCTGGTGGGACAGGACAAAGCCAGGATTGGTGGTGCTGATGTCTGGGACATTTTCTATGAGGAATGATTCCATGAGTACGACTGTGTCCGGCTATTGTGTGTTGTTGTGAGACAGATCTCCCAATTTTGGCACAGGGCCCCAGATCTTAGTAAAGCAGGACTTGGCATAGTTGACATGTTTGCCTCAGCTGACGCCCACTGGTCCGTCCGGTTCTATTCCTTTTTGTGGACTTCAGTGCAGTTGGATACAACTGAATGATTTGCTAGGCCATTTCAGAGTCAACCACATTGTTGTGAGTCCGGAGTCACATGTATACCAGAACAGGCAAGGGTGGCAGGTTTCCTTCCCTGAAGGATTTGACTTGATTTATTATTGTCACATGCATTAGCATACAGTGAAAAGTATTATTTCTTGCACACTACAGAGACAGAGCATACTGTTCATAGAGAAGGAAATGAGAGTGCAGAATGTCGTGTTACGGTCATAGCTAAGGTGTAGAGAAAGCAGTGAACAGGGTTTTATAACAATAGTTTCTTGGTCATTATTAGACTTTTAATTCCAGATTTTTATTGAATTCAACTTTAGTCACCTGGTAGGATTCAAACCCTGGTCCGCAGAGCATTACGCTGGGTCTCTGGCTTACTAGTCTAGCAACAATACCACTACGCAACTGCCTACCTTGCTGGTTTTCCAAATGGGGACCTTTCGTATATTAGGTGAACATGGTAGCCACAGAATCACTGTCGTAAATCCTACTGCACCTTATATTCCCAGGTAGTCTCCCACCTAAGTACTAACCAAGCTTGAGTTTACTTAGCTTCGGTGATCATTTGAGGTCAGACATTTTCTGTCTAGTATTGTCTATGCAGGAACAGGTAATTGGGAAGCATAGTTTTGTGAAAGGAAAATAATGTTTAACCAATTTATTGGAGTTCTTGAAGATGTCACATGTGTTATGGATAATGGCGAGTCTCTGAGAGTACTGTACCTTGGATTTCCAGAAGTCTTTAGATAAGGTGCCACATCAAAGGTTATTACAGAAAATAAAAATTCATGGTGTTGTGGGTCAGGTCAGAAACACCAAAGTGTTTGATGGAGGCTGCCTGGATCATATATTTTGCCTCTTGAATTTGGCTAGGATAGACATGATGTGTTTCACTTCAGGTATGATTCAAGTGACCCATTAGGGAGCTTTTTTTATCAAACAGAGCTTATTTAAGAATATAGTTAACATGTATAGTAAGAAAATTAGCAAGAACTTTTATCAATTACAAACAAGAAACAGAACAACCACTATGATGTATAACCCATAACAAACACATCTAATGTGTTCCAATCAAACCAATTCCATAGACAAAAGACACTTTTCACAACAAAGACTAATGCTCACGTAATACTGGACTTGGGTCCTTTGGATGAAGTCTGCAGTTCTCTGGATAGACTCAGAACAGTTTGAAGCCAGAACAGCTTCCCAAAACACCAGGGACACTGGGCAATTCACCAACAGCTGATTTTCCCCTTCAGAAAGGCAAGACCTTGCTTTCAGATGACCAGCAGAATTTCCAAAACCAGGGAGAGAAACTTCATTTCAACTTGATGCTTCTCTTAAACTAAAACTCAAACTGAACAACAGCTCAAACTGACAGTGAAAAAAACTCCTGTCACCTGACCTGCCAACCAGTTTTTTCCCCTCACAATGAAGAGTGATAAACATCCCAGTTTAAGCAGCAATAAAAGGACATCTCCAGTCAAACCGGTGCCATAATGACATCAGCTAGGCCTGTGAGCTGAGAAACACTGACTATAAGAGCTGCAGAGATCATGATTTTTAAAAAAATCTCTTAAAGGTACACTAACATCACTAAGGCATAGCGTAACACATTTGCATGGATATAAGATTGACAAACAGAAAGTAGACATGAATGCATCTTTTTCTGGTTGGCAGGATGTGATGAGTGGAGTCCCGCCAGGGTTCTGTGCTGGAACCTCACCTTTTTACAATTTACATCAATTACTTATGAGGGGAGCGAATGCATGGTAGCTAAATTTGCAAACAACATAAAGATAGGTAGGAAGGTATATTGTGAAGAAGACATAAGGACGTTGCAGACGATGTGGATAGGTTGAGTGAGTGGGGAAACATCTGGCAATGTGGGAAAATGTGATGTTGTTCACTTTGGCAAGAAGAATGAAAAAGCAAAATGGAGATGACTACAAAATTCTAAGGTGTCAGGGATCGAGGTGTTCTGGTGAAAGGGTCACAGAAAGTTAATGTGTCGGTACAGCATGTAATCAATCAGACTAATAGAATGCTATCCTTTATTACAAGAGGAGTTGAACATAAAAGTAAAGATTTTATGCTTAAGTCACACAGGGCTTGGTGAGACCAGGTCTCGAATGCTGTGTGCAGTTTTGCTCTCAGCATTCTGAAGGATGTGAATGCATTAGAGAGTGCAAGGGAGGTTCACTAGTTTGATAGCTGAAATGAGCGGGTTGTCTTATGAAAATAGTTTGGATAGGCTGGGCTGGTTTCCACTGAAGTTAAGAAAAGTAAAGGGTGATTTGATTGAAGTATATAAGATCCTGATTGGTCTTCACAAGGTGGACATGAAAGGATGTTTTCTTTTGTGGGTGAGTCCAGAACTAGGGGGAATGGTTTTAAAATTAGGGACCGTGGGGAGGGGGGGGGGGGTCATGTGATGTAAGCGTGGGAACAGCTGTGTTTTCGTGAGCTCTGCACGTCTCATCTTTTCATCCATTTTTTATCCTGATATACAACCTATAATTATCTCTTCCTGATGTGTATGATCTGTGTTATGATCCTGGAAGATCCTGGCTAAATTTGGTGAAAGGGAGCAGAGTTAAGAAATATTTTGTTTGATCAAGGTGGTCAGAGGTGGTTGGGATGAGGCCCAGGTTGCAGTGGCAATTTTGCTGGTGAATGGCCTTGCAATGGTGTGATGCCAGGGGTAGGTCGAAGGTTCCGGCCACTGGTCATAGAATCATAGAATCATAGAAACCCTACAGTGCAGAAGGAGGCCATTCGGCCCATCGAGTCTGCACCGACCACAATCCCACCCAGGCCCCACCCCCACGTTGTCTTCTCCTCATTGTTTGTCGGGGCAGCTGGTTGCGTTGGGTCTTTCCCACCTAGGCTTTTCTGTGCCAGTGCTTCAGGATGACAACATAGAATCATGGAATCCCTACAGTGTAGAAGGAGGCCGTTTGGCCCATCAAGTCTGCACCAACAACAAATCCACCCAAGCCCTCTCCCCGTAACCCCATGTATTTACCCTGCTAATCCCCCTGATATGAAGAGGCAAGTTAGCATGGCCAATCCACCTAACCCACGCATCTTTGGAATGTGGGAGAAATCGGAGCACCTGGAGGAAACCTATGCAGACACGGGGAGAACATGCGAACTCCATACAGACAGTCACCCAAGGCCGGAATTGAACTTGGGTCCCTGGCTCTGTGAAGCAGCAATGCTAACCACTGTACCACAGTGCCATCCCAACATGGCAGGGTACAGAGGTTCCGGTGAAACTCTTGATGGATTCTGGATGTTGCTTGACAATCCTGTCATGGCTTTGGGCTTTCTATGTTCTGTGGAGCCTTATCCTGTAGTTCATTATTAATCCTGAACTTTGTTCCCTTAAAATTATGATCCTGATTTTGTGATATTGCCTTTTATGCTGATAAGAGTTTACAATATATGAACACAATGGCATTTGTCACCTATTATCCTGTTGTTTTGGAAAGATCAGGATAGTTTATCTCCTTTTCGATGGTGTTTGTCCACCAGCGTGCTCTGATGGTGGAATATGGGAAACACAGTAAGAAGTTTAATAACACTAGGTTAAAGTCCAACAGGTTTATTTGGTAGCAAAAGCCACAAGCTTTTGGAGCCTTAAGGTCCTTCTTCAGGTGAGTGGGAATTCTGTTCGCAAACAGGGCTTATAAAGACACAGACTCAATTTACAGAATAATGGTTGGAATGCAAATACTTAGAGCTAATCAAGTCTTAAAAGTACAAACAATGTGAGTGGAGAGAGCATTAAGACAGGTTAAAGAGATAAGAACATAAGAAATAGGAGCAGGAGTAGGCCATCTAGCCCCTCGAGCCTGCCCCGCCATTCAATAAGATCATGGCTGATCTGAAGTGGATCAGTTCCACTTACCCGCCTGATCCGCATAACCCCTAATTCCCTTACCGATCAGGAATCCATCTATCCGTGATTTAAACATATTCAACGAGGTAGCCTCCACCACTTCAGTGTGCAGAGAATTCCAGAGATTCACCACCCTCTGAGAGAAGAAGTTCTTCCTCAACTCTGACCTAAACTGACCCCCCTTTATTTTGTGGCTGTGCCCTCTAGTTCTAGCTTCCTTTCTAAGTGGAAAGAATCTCTCCACCTCTACCCTATCCAGCCCCTTCATTATCTTATAGGTCTCTATAAGATCCCCCCTCAGCCTTCTAAATTCCAACGAGTACAAACCCAATCTGCTCAGTCTCTCCTCAGAATCAACACCCCTCATCTCTGGTATCAACCTGTGTGTATTGTCTCCAGACAGGACAGCCAGTGAGATTCTGCAAGTCCAGGCAAGCTGTGGGGATTACAAATAGTGTGACATGAACCCAATATCCCGGTTGAGGCCGTCCTTGTGTGTGCGGAACTTGGCTATCAGTTTCTGCTCAGCGACTCTGCGCCGTCGTGTGTCGCGAAGGCCGCCTTGGAGAACGCTTACCCGAATATCAGAGGCCGAATGCCCATGACCGCTGAAGTGCTCCCCAACTGGAAGAGAACAGTCTTGCCTGGTGATTGACAATCACCAGGATTATCATCAGGATTATCCTGATGAAGTGTTAGAACAATTGGGATCGTATTTTTCTTTATTCTTTTGGTGATTATGGGATTAAGGATTCCTTACTTGTTTTGTAATATTGGAAGGATTGAACAAATGGAGTCTCCGAGACCGTATAGAACTCCAACAAAAACGGTTTTATTCAACATACATGATGGAGAGCACTCAAAGCTGTAATTCCGGCTTGCTTCCGAGCTAATCATGGGTTCTTACACATTCTTATACTTTTTTGCATTACCATGTGTTACATGCGAGGTTTCGATTAGGTCATTGTCTTAATACTTTAAACTTCTTAAAGTTCTGTTTTTATCACATTGTGCTGCTCCATTATACTACATGCTTTTATCTTTAATCATTCTTTTGTTGTCGTCATCCTGTCTACCTTGTTGTAATGTCAAAGCACTGTAATTTCGACTGTGTGTGTCAATTGTCACCATCTCCCGAATACTTGATTAGTTTTCCAGAGACATTGTGGGGTCATGATAAGTAGTATTGATTCTGTTTTATTGCTGTAGGCTCCGAAGGGTATCATCTGGGGTGTGACTGTCTAGTGCTGTCTGGGGTCATTATTTGTAATTTATCATGTGTTCTACCTGCATTGAGTTTGGATATTACAGCCTGTTTAACCCTCTCCGTTCTTTCCTATCTTGCTGTAGCCCAAGCTTCCTGGGAGCCCTACTACAGCAAGGAAGTGTAAACAGAGCATATGTCCTGGAAAAGACTGGGTTCCTTTTTTTTATGTTGTTGGTGTCTCTGTTGATGTTGGAGTAGGGGAATTGTGTTTTGGAGCACACTCAGGCGTAGCTGATTAATCCTTGAATATTTAGACTTGTTAGGTTGGTCTTCTATCCTGATCTGGTTGTGCTGGTAGTAGCAGTTGCTGTTTGATTATTTCATTGCGTGGAATGTACGGTGGGCATATTATCCAGTTGTTAGGAGTACTCTGATGATGGGTAAGTGATTGAATCCTGATGATTGGAGGGCCTAGGTAGCGCTTTTATGATACCAAGAGAAAGGGATAGTTGGCAGGTCAGAGTGTTGTGGTAGAGCAGGTCAGTACATTGATGGCTAGGTTTGTCTAGGACAGGTGGAGGGTAGGTTGGACAAAGGAGTGTGTTGTCCTCCCCTGGGGTTTCTCCTTCTCGGAGCTTCTGGACCACTTTTCTTCCTGACGCTGATTCCCCTCGGGATACAGTGTCCTGTTCGTGCTGGGGTTGAGTGTGACTCTGGGTGTGGCGGTTCATTGTTGGAGTCTTCAGTTGGAGATTGCGCTGGTTGGAGGAGTAGGTTGCCTCCTCCACGTGATCTTATACGGAGACCTCCAGTTTGTTTGCCTTCACTGCTCTGTTAGTGGTATCCTCCTTGTCATAGTGTGTGCTGGAAAACTCTGGCAGGCTATTGGATAATCCTGATGTTCCTCTCCTTTTCAGACTTTCTCTTATTTATCCGGAAGGTGGGGTGTTGATATCGGCTCTGATAGTATATCCTGGTGGGTTTCCCTTATCTAGTCAGGAGGAGGAAAGTTGTATCTCACCCCAAGGTACCCTGTTGGTGGGTGTCTTGTCAATTCTTCATCTTGTTGGTGGAGTTTCCTTGGAAGAAAGTGGTTTAATTTTCCCAGGATGGAGAATCTGTTCAATGTCTCTGATTTGATTGAAAAAGAGAGAGGTATGTAGTGCTGTGTGCCTCAGTGAAGTGTATGAATCTTTGGCTTACTGATTCCAGTACATGAGAATGTACGCTGTTATGCCATATGAGGTAGGGCTAATAAATGATCTCATAGTTAGGGATTCTCGAGGGAAGAGTGATCATAGCATCAAGAATTTCAAATTCAGTTTGAGGGCAAGAAACTGGAGATCCTGGAGCATTCTGGAGCTAAACAAAGGCAATTCCATAGGCATGAGAACAGATTTGGCCTTAGTGGGCTGAGCAGGAAGACTAAAAGGTAGGACTGTTGTTGAACAGTAGCAGATATTTCAGGAGTTATTCGAGTCCTCCCAACTAAAATGTATTCCAGAGAGAAGGAAAGGTGGTATAGAATCATAGAAACCCTACAGTGCAGAAGGAGGCCATTCGGCCCATCGAGTCTGCACCGACCACAATCCCACCCAGGCCCTACCCCCACATATTTTACCCACTAATCCCTCTAACCTACGCATCCCAGGACTCTAAGGGGCAATTTTTTTAACCTGGCCAATCAACCTAACCCGCACATCTTTGGACTGTGGGAGGAAACCGGAGCACACTCACGCAGACACAAGGAGAATGTGCAAACTCCACACAGACAGTGACCCGAGCCGGGAATCGAACCCAGGACCCTGGAGCTGTGAAGCAGCAGTGCTAACCACTGTGCTACCGTGCCGCCCCTAAGAGGGGAGAAAGACTTCTGTGGCTAAGCAAGGAAAGTTAAGATAACATAAAGACACTGTAAAGGCCAGTGGAACACTGGAAAATTGGGAAACTTTAAAGATCAACAAAGCGTCACTAAAAAAGTAATTAAAAGAGCAAATGATAAAAGAAAACAAGCGCAAAATAAAAAACGGACAGCAAAAGCTTCTATAAGCATACAAAGAGGAAGAGTCTTTTGAGGTCGTGCACCAGCTTCCTTGCTGGGTTAACCCAGCATATTTTCAAACACTAGAAAAAAATGGAAGGAGCGTCATGAATGAGCACCCCAATCAAAAGAAAATTTTAAAAGGAATCGTCCTCATGGACACCGCAGCCTCCCATCAACCTAAGACACAGGACACCCCCCGGACACAAGAACCCCACCCTACCAGCCCACGGACCTTTCTTAACAGAAACATCCCCCCACCGCAGTGCCCAGACGCTGCCCCCAAGGTCAGTGCTGGGGGCACTGGCAGGGAGTACTACCTGGGCACAACCCTCACCTCATGTACTTAACTTTGTGCCCCTGGCCCCTGATTGTCTGGGCTGTTATAAACCCCGCTGGGGGGAATTCCTAATGTGCGGGGTAATACAGTGGGGAAACCCCAATGACATATAACCATACGGTGATGGGGTTCCTGAACTTTCATGGCGGGACACCCATCACTGTATTGGCGGGGACAGGGACAGTCTGAATGAGATATCGCGCAGTGTAAAAGCTATTTTGGGACTCCTGTTGTACTTTCTGCTCCCATTGGCTTTCCCCCCACTGTGCGGTGTGGAATCCTTCCCCCACTGTCTTTGTGTGAGGCCAAAAGCGAGACACCACAAACGTTCCAGCTAGCTCTTCCTTGCCATAATTTGTAATGTGACATTGATAATGTTGCACAAATTAAACACAATGGGCAGATAGCCAGAGCTGGGGTCAACTGGCCTGACTCCATATGTGCACCGCTCCCAGAAATGATGATCACGCCCTGTGGGCTCTTTCTCCCAAGGCAGGCAGGCCGAGCCAAGAAACTTCCTGATCCCTGCTACCCACCTCAAGGATGAAAATCCAGCCACAACAGTCACAATCAGTTTTGAAAGTTGCAGATCCCTCCACTTCTCTAGAATTGGGTTAATTAAACTGTCCCCTCTTGAATCTGTAACAGTAGCTTTGCATAATCATTCCACAGTAACTTGAATGCCTGGTTTTCACAGATGGTTAACTTGCATGCAGAATGGCTGAGTTTAATACATCATGGGAACACCAGGCACAAAAGAGGCATTTAAGCCTCAGACAGCAATATATGTCGAACATATGTTGCTCGGGGTTGGATTCCATGTGAGGTAATGCATTTTGCAAGGTTTATGCAGATAGGAAATATACAGTAAATGGCAGAACCCTTAAGAGTATTAATAGGCAGAGGGATCTGGGTGTACAGGTACACAGGTCACTGAAAGTGGCAACGCAGCTGGAGAAGGTAATCAAGAAGGCATACAGCATGCTTGCCTTCATCGGCCGGAGCATTGAGTTTAAGAATGGGCAAGTCATGTTGCAGCTTTATAAAACCTTAGTTAGGGTGCACTTGGAATATAGTGTAAATTCTGGTCGCCACACTACCAGAAGGATGTGGAGGCTTTGGAGAGGGTACAGAAAAGATGTAACAGGATGTTGCCTGGTATGGAGGGCATTGGTATGAGGAGAGGTTGGAGAAACTTGGTTTGTTCTCACTGGAACGACGGAGGTTGGGGGGGGGGGGGGGGGGGGGGGGGGGGGGGGGGGGGGGGGGGGAGTTGCGACCTGATAGAAGTCTACAAGATTATGAGGGGCATGGACAGAGTGGATAGTCAGAAGCTTATTCCCAGGATGGAACGGTCAATTACTGGGGGGGCATAGGTTTAAGGTGCGAGGGGCAAGGTTTAAAGGAGATGTACGAGGCAAGTTTTTTTACACAGCGGGAAGTGGTTGCCTGGAACTCGCTGCCAGGGGAGGTAGTTGAAGCAGATACGATAGTGACTTTTAAGGGGCGTCTTGACAAATATATGGATAGGATGGGAATAGAGGGATAGGGTCCCCGGAAGGTAGGGGTTTTACTTCAGTCGAGCAGCATGGTCGGTGCAGGCTTGGAGGGCTGAAGGGCCTGTTCCTGTGCTGTAATTTTCTTTGTTCTTTGTTCATGCTATGCTGACTGTAGATCTCCAAGTTACAGTGGATGCTGCACAAAGCACTCACTAGGGGGAAACTGCACACGTTGATAAAACAAGGCCAAGGATCAGACTACTGACCAGTTATTATTAACTCTTTCACTTCCTTATCTTCAATAATTCAGCCGAGTTGGTGTGCAGCTGCTTCCAGTCACGTCGTGCACTCTAAGAATACTCTGAACTTTGCTGCCTACATATGGTATGTAGTCCCTGTCCAGACTGTTCCTTGTGATGCTTTTTATGTCAATGTTTGCAATGAAAGCTGCCAAAGTATAATACAAATTCATATGCAAATATTTTAATGGAAATCCTGTCACCAAATAATCAATTGTCCTCTGAAGTTTGTAGTCTCTGGCTATTATGAGATTGTAAGAAGTTTAACAACACCAGGTTAAAGTCCAACAGGTTTATTTGGTAGCAAAAGCCACACAAGCTTTCGAGGCTCTGAGCCCCTTCTTCAGGTGAGTGGGAATTCTGTTCACAAACAGAACTTATAAGACACAGACTCAATTTACATGAATAATGGTTGGAATGCGAATACTTACAACTAATCCAGTCTTTAAGAAACAAAACAATGGGAGTGGGGAGAGCATCAAGACAGGCTAAAAAGATGTGTATTGTCTCCAGACAAGACAGCCAGTGAAACTCTGCAGGTCCACGCAACTGTGGGAGTTACAAATAGTGTGACATAAATTCTGATTCTAGGATCGCATGATAAAGACTCAGGAGGAAAAAAGCAGAAATATTTATGTGAAATAGTGTGACATAAACCCAATATCCCGGTTGAGGCCGTCCTTGTGTGTGCGGAACCTGGCTATCAGTTTCTGCTCCGCGACTCTGCGCTGTCGTGTGTCGCGAAGGCCGCCTTGGAGAACGCTTACCCGAATATCAGAGGCCGAATGCCCGTGACCGCTGAAGTGCTCCCCAACAGGAAGAGAACAGTCTTGCCTGGTGATTGTCGAGCGGTGTTCATTCATCCGTTGTCGCAGCGTCTGCATAGTTTCCCCAATGTACCATGCCTCGGGACATCCTTTCTTGATACACAAGGCAAACACACCCGGCCGTCCCATCGTATCGGGCAATGGGACCCTGCGCGAGAACCTCTCCGGCTATGTCGAGGGCATCCTGAAACCCATTGTACAAAGAAACCCCAGCTTTTGTCGCGACACGACGGACTTCCTACAGAAACTCGGCACACATGGAGCAGTTGAACCAGGAGCGCTCCTCGTCACAATGGATGTCTCAGCACTCTACACCAGCATCCCCCATGACGATGGCATTGCTGCAACGGCCTCAGTGCTCAGCGCCAACAACTGCCAGTTTCCAGATGCAATTTTACATCTCATCCGCTTCATCCTGGACCACAATATCTTCACCTTCAACAACCAGTTCTTCATCCAGACACACGGAACAGCCATGGGGACCAAATTTGCACCTCAATATGCCAACATCTTCATGCACAGGTTCGAACAAGACTTCTTCACCGCACGGGACCTTCAACCGGTGCTATACACTAGATACATCGATGACATTTTCTTCCTTTGGACTCATGGTGAACAATCACTGAAACAACTCTATGATGACATCAACAAGTTCCATCCCACCATCAGGCTCACCATAGACTACTCTCCGGAATCGGTTGCATTCTTGGACACGCGCATCTCCATTAAGGACGGTCACCTCAGCACCTCACTGTACCGCAAGCCCACGGATAACCTCACGATGCTCCACTTCTCCAGCTTCCACCCTAAACACGTTAAAGAAGCCATCCCCTACGGACAAGCCCTCCGTATACACAGGATCTGCTCGGATGAGGAGGATCGCAACAGACACCTCCAGACGCTGAAAGATGCCCTCATAAGAACAGGATATGGCGCTAGACTCATTGATCAACAGTTCCAACGCGCCACAGCGAAAAACCGCACCGACCTCCTCAGAAGACAAACACGGGACACAGTGGACAGAGTACCCTTCGTTGTCCAGTACTTCCCCGGAGCGGAGAAGCTATGGCATCTCCTCCGGAGCCTTCAACATGTCATTGATGAAGACGAACATCTCGCCAAGGCCATCCCCACACCCCCACTTCTTGCCTTCAAACAACCGCACAACCTCAAACAGACCATTGTCCGCAGCAAACTACCCAGCCTTCAGGAGAACAGTGACCAAGACACCACACAACCCTGCCACAGCAACCTCTGCAAGACGTGCCGGATCATCGACACAGATGCCATCATCTCACGTGAGAACACCATCCACCAGGTACACGGTACATACTCTTGCAACTCGGCCAACGTTGTCTACCTGATACGCTGCAAGAAAGGATGTCCCGAGGCATGGTACATTGGGGAAACTATGCAGACGCTGCGACAACGGATGAATGAACACCGCTCGACAATCACCAGGCAAGACTGTTCTCTTCCTGTTGGGGAGCACTTCAGCGGTCACGGGCATTCGGCCTCTGATATTCGGGTAAGCGTTCTCCAAGGCGGCCTTCGCGACACACGACAGCGCAGAGTCGCGGAGCAGAAACTGATAGCCAGGTTCCGCACACACAAGGACGGCCTCAACCGGGATATTGGGTTTATGTCACACTATTTCACATAAATATTTCTGCTTTTTTCCTCCTGAGTCTTTATCATGCGATCCTAGAATCAGAATTTATGTCACACTATTTGTAACTCCCACAGTTGCGTGGACCTGCAGAGTTTCACTGGCTGTCTTGTCTGGAGACAATACACATCTTTTTAGCCTGTCTTGATGCTCTCCCCACTCCCATTGTTTTGTTTCTTAAAGACTGGATTAGTTGTAAGTATTCGCATTCCAACCATTATTCATGTAAATTGAGTCTGTGTCTTATAAGTTCTGTTTGTGAACAGAATTCCCACTCACCTGAAGAAGGGGCTCAGAGCCTCGAAAGCTTGTGTGGCTTTTGCTACCAAATAAACCTGTTGGACTTTAACCTGGTGTTGTTAAACTTCTTACTGTGTTTACCCCAGTCCAACGCCGGCATCTCCACATCATGACTATTATGAGATTAACAATTCCATTTCTCAACACCGTCAGCCATTTTGTCAATTCAAGTTTTAGATTTTTATCAGATGTTTAAAACCTGACAAATAGATGGAGCATTTTGGAACATTCATCTATCTGCTATTCTCCCTTATTTCTAGTTCTCATTTTGATGATCCTTTTCTTTCTCCTTTCCTTCGTGTGGAATAACTGATCTCAAAACTGCCATCATCAGCCTTTGCACCTCACCCACATTACAATCTGCCACTGCATCCCACCCTGACAATGATATATAACTGGGCAGCACAGTAGCAGTGGTTAGCACTGCAGCACAGTGGTTAGCACTGCAGCACAGTGGTTAGCACTGCAGCCTCACAGAACCAGGGACCCAGGTTCAATTCCGACCTTGGATGACTGTCTGTGTGAAGTTTGTACATTCTCCCAATGTTTGTGTGGGTTTCCTCCAGATGCTCCAGTTTCCTTCCACAGTCCAAAAATGTGCAGGTTATATCCATGCTCCATAGGGTAAATATGTGGGGTTATGGGTGTAGGACCTGGGTGGGATTGTTGTCGGTGCAAGCTCACTGGGCTGAATGGCTTCCTTCTGCATTATAGAGATTCTATGATTTCTATTCTATTCTATTTCTAACCTCACTGCGATAACTCTGACTCCCACCATTTTCTCTCTCACACTGCCATCCCACTCAATGCTACTTACCTCTACCTTATGTTTTCTCTGGGGTGGGGGGTGGGAGGCGGGGGTGGGTGTGACAACCCCCATGACTTGCATGGGGAATCACTGATTGACCTCCCTGTAGGATCCACTGAATACAAGCTCCCTGGGGATTGGTAATTAACCCTATACAAAATTAGCCCTATACAAAACAGGCCTCTGAGTGGATCCATTATTGCATTGTCCTGGTTGGGACCTGTTCTGTTTACCACAGGCTTGTGGTTTTTGTTTTACTTTTTTTTGTGCAATAAAGCACTGTTCCATTACAATCAACTCCTGGAGTTATTATAAGGGTCTAAGCCATATAACTTCACCAGTGCAGCACTTGCTCAATATATTATATTATTCATTAATGGGACATGGGTGTCGCTGGCTGTCCAGCATTTATTGCACATCCCTAGTTGCCCGAGGGAAGTTGAGAGTCAACCACATTGAACAAAGAACAAAGAACAATACAGCACAGGAACAGGCCCTTCGGCCCTCCAAGCCCGCGCCGCTCCCCGGTCCAGGATTGAATCCTGAATCCAGGATCCCCGCCCAATTTTCCAGCCTATCTACATACCAATATCCTATCCACCGAGCTGTCCCTCACAGCTACGATGCTTTGTTCATCACAACCTATTAACTCACCCCCACCCCCCCATTCCAGACCATGTGATCTCCAGGGAGAGGCGAAAACCCAGAGTGAAAACCCCAGGGCCAATATGGGGAAAGAAAAATCTGGGAAATTCCTCTCCGACCCCCTGAGGCGATCGAAACGAGTCCAGGAGATCACACTGGCCCTGATCGGAGAATGCTTCCCAACCCTAGTCATTTCCACTTCCACGAACACCATATGAATTCCCTGCCCCCGAGACAGGTTCCCAACTATCCGCAGTCTCGCTCTGTACTGGCACCAGCAAGATGATCATAGAATGAAGCCTTGAAACGAGAAACAAGGAACAATTAGCCCGCGCCGCTCCCTGGTCCAAACTAGACCACTCTTTTGTATCCCTCCATTCCCACTCCATTCATATAGCTGTCTAGATAAGTCTTAAACGTTCCCAGTGTGTCCGCCTCCACCACCTTGCCCGGCAACACATTCCAGGCCCCCACGACCCTCTGTATAAAATATGTCCTTCTGATATCTGTGTTAAACCTCCCCCCCTTCACCTTGAACCTATGACCCCTCGTGAACGTCACCACCGACCCGGGGAAAAGCTTCCCACCGTTCACCCTATCTATGCCTTTCATAATTTTATACACCTCTACTAAGTCTCCCCTCATCCTCCGTCTTTCCAAGGAGAACAACCCCAGTTTCCCCAATCTCTCCTCATAACCAAGCCCCTCCATACCAGGCAACATCCTGGTAAACCTCCTCTGTACTCTCTCCAAAGCCTCCACGTCCTTCTGGTAGTGTGGCGACCAGAACTGGACGCAGTATTCCAAATGCGGCCGAACCAACGTTCTATACATCTGCAACATCAGACCCCAACTCTTATACTCTATGCCCCGTCCTATAAAGGCAAGCATGCCATATGCCTTCTTCACCACCTTCTCCACCTGTGACGTCACCTTCAAAGATCTGTGGACTTGCACACCCAGGTCCCTCTGCGTCTCTACACCCTTTATGGTTCTTCCATTTATCGTGTAGCTCCTCCCTACATTATTCCCACCAAAATGCATCACTTCGCATTCATCAGGATTGAACTCCATCTGCCATTTCCTTGCCCAAATTTCCAGCCTATCTATATCCTTCTGTAGCCTCTGACAATGTTCCTCACTATCTGCAAGTCCTGCCAGTTTTGTGTCGTCCGCAAACTTACTGATCACCCCAGTTACTCCTTCTTCCAGATCATTTATATAAATCACAAACAGCAGAGGTCCCAATACAGAGCCCTGCGGTACACCACGAGTCACAGGCCTCCAGCCGGAAAAAGACCCTTCCACTACCACCCTCTGTCTTCTATGACCAAGCCAGTTCTCCACCCATCGAGCCACCTCCCCCTTTATCCCATGGGATCCAACCTTTTTCACTAGCCTACCATGAGGGACTTTGTCAAACGCTTTACTAAAGTCCATATAGACAACATCCACGGCCCTTCCTTCGTCAACCATTTTGGTCACTTCTTCAAAAAACTCCACCAGGTTAGTGAGGCATGACCTCCAGATTGCTGTGGCTCTGGAGTCACATGTAAGCCAGACCAGGTAAGGATGGCAGATTTCCATCCCGAAAGGATATTAGTGAAGCAGATGGGTTTTTCCGACAATCAACAATGGATTCATGGTCACCAGTCGATTCTTAATTCCAGGTATTTTCATTTTATTGAATTCAAATTCCACCACCTGCCATGGCGGGATTCAAACCTGGGTCCCCAGAACATTAGCTGAGTTTCTGGATTAAGAGTGTAGTGATAATACCACTCGGCCATTGCCTCCCCTAATACTGAACTGCTGTCAACCTGGATTTTGTGCTCAAGTGTTTGGAGTGGAACTACAACCCACAAACTTTCTGACTGAGAGGTGAGAGTGACTGTCACTGGAAAATGAGTCACTGACCCATGGCTAACATCATTATTAATCTCATAATTTGCTGATTTATTTAATGGTGCAGTAGTGTTTATCAGCAGTCTTTATTTGTCTCATCGGAGCAGTGTATCATGACACACGTGATTCATGTTGGTTTCTGTGGGCTTAGTTTTCCTGTTGCAATTCTGCAATGTCAAAAGATACCACTAACACATTTGCTTCAAGTTAATATTTGCATTTTTTAACTATGCTTTTGTTCATCCTTCCCAGTATTGTTGTTATAGTTTCCCTTGTCCATTGTTTCAGGGTGTACTGTCATTGTGTTTCTTTTCTTTGGATCACTGCGAGAGAACATTTTAGATTGATTTCCTGAATATGGCATCCATCTTGAAGAGATGGCAACCCTATCAATTTTGTGGATTGAGCCTTTATCAATAAAATTGCCGAGATCAGTAGTGCTAAAGGGTGTGAGGGGGGTGGGGAGTTTTGAAGAGGGTGGCTAATTTTGCAGAGCAAAGCAGCTGGAAGATTTGAGGGGAGAATGCAGGCAGTTGGCAGTAGGAAGGGCCCCAGAGGACGCAGAGGGACAATTGTAAAGCTCCACAAACAATGAAAACAATCTTATTAGTAATTCCAGAGTGGCTCTCTGTGATCACTTTCTGGATGGTGGTTTTGGAATCTCTATGATCAGTTCCTCAGGATGAGGCTTGTGCAATGGAATAAGTGGGTTGGACTGAGGTCCTCAGACCCTAAAAGGACAGAAATAAGTTGGTGGAATGGATGGATAAGTGGCAGATGAAATTCAATGCAGAGAAGTGTGAGTGATTCATTTTGATAGAACATGGAGAAACGGTATAAAATAAGGGGTACAATTCTAAAAGGATTGCAGGAGCAGAAGGAGGGGCATAGATCAGCTAGATCGTCAACATCTTTTCCCAAAGGTAGGGGAGTCTAAAACTAGAGGACATAGGTTTAAGGTGAGGGGGGAGAGATACAAAAGAGTCCAGAGGGACAATTTTTTCACACAGAGGGTGGTGAGTGTCTGGAACAAGCTGCCAGATATAATAGAAGAGGCGGGTACAATTTTGTCTTCTAAAAAGCATTTAAACAGTTACATGGGCAAGATGGCTGTGGAGGGATATGGGCCAAATGTGGGCAATTGGGACTAGCTTAGTCGTTAAAAATAAGGGCGGCATAGACAAGTTGGGCTGAAGTGCCGTAAACCTCTATGACTCTATGACCTGGTTGTATATGTGCATAAATCATTGAACGTAGCAGGACAAGTTGAGTGAGTGGTCAATAAAGCATAGAGGATCCTAGTGATAGGAACCAGCAGATGGTAAGTGCATACAAATCAAATCCCAAAGGGAAACTTGACAAAATGGCACAAGTATTTCCTACTTGTATTAGACAGGTGTACTGAAGTTCGGAGCTACAAATTGTATGAACACATTTGGAGATTAACCTCATACCAGCATGAAACTCCCGATGCCAAAAACATTGATAGGGTGTGGGAAAATTGCACGGGGTAACTCGCTGAAAAAACCAGAGTGAAATACTCTGGTTTTCAGACTTTTGTGACACTTAGGCCAGAGTTCTTCAACCTCGCCTGCTGCTGCAATTATCTAGTCCTGCTGCTGTGAATGAGCACCAAATTCTCAATTTTCACTGGCAGCGGTGGCAGAGCATGAGAACCACAGAATTCTGGCCTTAGATTGTTTTTCAGGAAGATCGTCCCCAGTGTGCAGTTCTGGGCACCACACTTAACAAAACATTTGAAGGCATTGGAGAGAGTGCAGAAAAGATTCGAAGATTGGTTACAGGGATGATGAACTTGAGTTACATAGATAGATTGGAGAAGTTGGGACTGTTTTCCTTGGAGAAGAAGGTGAGAAGAGATATAGTAGAGGTATTCAAAATAGAGGGAAGTGGCCAGAAGGGATAAGGAGAAACAGTTCCCATTGATGGAAGGATTAAGAACAAGAGGGCACAGATTTAAGGTAAATGATAAAAGAAGTAATGAAGCATGAGGTGAAACATTTCCACACAGCAAGCGGTTAATGACTGGAATACACTACCTGAGTATGGTGGAGGCAGGATTAATCAAAGCATTCAAGAGGGAACGAGATCGATATGTGAAAAGAAAGAATGTGCAAAGTTATGGGTTAATGTGCTGGAATGGCACAGGGTTAATTGCTTATTTGGAGAACCCATTTTGTCCTGTAACAATTCTGTGATTCTGTGAAGTGCATCTTAGGATCCTGATTGGAATATTTGAAACAATTAGAGGGAGAAACTCATCCTGGGAGCTAGTGTGGAATGGGCGAATCAAATAAATCTGTGACCCATCAACTGATCGTCAAATGGAACTGGATATCAGGTATGGTGTAACAGGGTGACAGTGTGCTCCTCTGTGCCATTCCTACATCTTGGATTCAGCATATTTGATTGAGCAGATTACGTCACAAGACAAACCACCATACAATTAGACCCCTTCCTTTCCACAGATGTCTGGGAGGCTGTCATTTGAGCCCCCTAAAATGCCTTTAATGACTTCAATGTGGGGTTCGCAGGACAGTATCTGGTACATTTGAATTTGTGAATTTATCTATTTGAAACACCAAGGCTGATTCTCCCAATGGCTCTCCTTCTGCAGCATGTAGACCTGTCAATACAATGTATCACAGAATCCCAACAGTACTTAAGGAGGCAATTCAGCCTATCGAGTCTGTACCGACCACAATCTCACCCGTAACCCCATACATTTACCCTGCTAATCCCCCTTGATACTAGGGTCAATTTATCATGGCCAATCAACCTAACCCGCACATCTTTGGACTGTAGGAGGAAACCAGAGCACCCAGCGGAAACCCACGCAGATACGGGGAGAAAGTGCAAACTCCACACAGACAGTGACCAAGGCCGGAATCGAACCTGGGCCCCTGGCGCTGTGAGACAGAAGTGCTTGTCCACCATGCCGCCTCTAGTTATGTAGTTAGACATTCTCCAAACATGGATGATCTTCAAGCTGTGTAATTTCTCAATAACTCATGGTTACATGGATTGTTCTGATACTCAACTGAACTAACATAGTACCACAAATATTGCCCAGAAAGAAAAATCTGTCATGCCATTTCCTCTTCATTTGTAATTAATACCTAAAGGCAGAGGTGGGGGGTTAGAATCTGGAGCATTTTCAAGTTTACCTCCCCCTCAGTAGGTGGGACCCACAGGAAGATGTTACTTACTGAACTCTGAGCACCCTGCGTGGCTTTCCAAAGGTGTGATCATTGGATAGGTGTCCAAAAACATTGGAACTACTCAATTATATTCTGGTCTGAAATTCTCTTTTATGTCAGTTATCTGCATCTAATTAGATTTCAGCTTCACACGAGGCTTTTCTCTACAGAATCCCGAAACTACATTGTTACCTGAAGTTTAGACAAAGCATCTCAACATCTGGATTACATCTTAGTCCGTAAAATGTTCCTGGGTATCTAATCTATAATAGTTGGGTCCAGCACACTTCCCTGAGGAACTCCTGCAGTTCCTGATGTTTTGGACTAAGATGATTAACCTAAAGAAGAGCACTCTGGGGGAGGATGACCTCACTGGGCCTGGAGGTCTGGAGTGCTTATACTTCAATGCAAGGAGCGTAGCAGGTAAGAACTTAGGGCCTTAATGCTCACGAGGAATTTGGATGTGGTTGCGGTGACAGAGACTTGGTTGAAAGAGGGACAGGACTGGCAGCTGAATATTCCGGGGTATTAGGCGAGACAGAAGAGGAGCCAAAAGAGGTGGGGGAGTAGCAGTATTGGTTGGAGAGCATATTACAGCGGTGCAGAGGGAGGACAATTCAGAGGGGTCGTGTAACGAGTCACTCTGGGTGGAGCTTAGAAACAAGAAGGGCGCAGTCACTATGTTGGGGGTGTACTACAGGCCCCCCAACAGCCTAAGGGAAGTGGAAGAACGGATATGTCAGGAGATACTGGATAGGTGCAGGAAAAATAGGGTTGTTGTAGTGGGAGACTTCAATTTCCCTGGTATAGACTGGAAATCGCTGAGAGCTGGGACTCTGAATGGGGAGGAATTTGTAAAATGCGTACAGGAGGGTTCTTTGGAACAATATGTAGATAGCCCGACTAGAGAGGGGGCTATACTGGACCTAGTACTGGGGAATGAGCCCGGTCAGGTCTTCAAAGTTTCGGTAGGGGAACATGTGGCAAATAGTGACCACAATTCTGTTAGCTTTAGGATAGTGATGGAAAAGGATGAGTGGTGTCCCAAGGGTAAGGTGTTGGATTGGGGGAAGGCTAACTTTAGTGGGATTAGGCAGAAATTGGCAGCTCTTGATTGGGAGAGGCTGTTTGAGGGTAAATCCACATCTGGCATGTGGGAGTCTTTTAAGGAACAGTTGTTAGGGCTACAGGACAGGCATGTGCCTGTTGTTGTAGGGAAATATCCCTTTACCAGTGCAGAATAGAAGTTGAGTCGCAAATCAAGGTTCAAAGCGTGTCTTTATTGTACAATTACTGGGATCCCAGGGAGACCCCCGTAGCCAGCTCAGAAACAGTGGCTTGGCCACGTTGATCTCAATCCTTTCACATCAGCTCTGGATCTTTATAGGGATCCAAATTCGAGCGGGAACATTTGATTATGCATTTTTACAATATGTATAAAGTGGTCTGTCAGGTCAGGAAGTTCTCTGGGAGGCTTGTCAATTTGCATTTGTATGGTGTGTGTTTGTGTTAATGGGACTACTTGGTCCTGCCCCGGTGTCTAAATGCATTTCCCATTATCTTCTCTATGTGTCCTCTTATCTGAATTGATCTTATTGTTTCGTGTCTGTGTTTCCTGCTTGTGAGATTGAGTGTTAATGTCATCTGGGTTGCAAGGGAGTAGAATAGACAGTATTACAGTTGATAAGGAGGATGTGCAGGATATTCTGGAGGGTCTGAAAATAGATAAATCCCCTGGTCCGGATGGGATTTATCCAAGGATTCTCTGGGAGGCAAGAGAAGTGATTGCAGAGCCTCTGGCTCTGATCTTCAGGTCGTCGTTGGCCTCTGGTATAGTACCAGAAGATTGGAGGTTAGCGAATGTTGTCCCATTGTTTAAGAAGGGGAACAGAGACTTCCCCGGGAATTATAGACCGGTGAGTCTCACTTCTGTTGTCGGCAAGATGTTGGAAAAAATTATAAGGGATAGGATTTATAGTTATTTGGAGAGTAATGAATTGATAGGTGATAGTCAGCATGGTTTTGTGGCAGGTAGGTCGTGCCTTACTAACCTTATTGAGTTTTTTGAGAAAGTGACCAAGGAGGTGGATGGGGGCAAGGCAGTGGACGTGGTATATATGGATTTTAGTAAGGCGTTTGATAAGGTTCACCATGGTAGGCTTCTGCAGAAAATGCAGATGTATGGGATTGGGGGTGATCTAGGAAATTGGATCAGGAATTGGCTAGCGGATAGGAAACAGAGGGTGGTGGTTGATAGTAAATATTCATCATGGAGTGCGGTTACAAGTGGTGTACCTCAGGGATCTGTTTTGGGGCCACTGCTGTTTGTAATATTTATTAATGATCTGGATGAGGGTATAGTTGGGTGGATTAGCAAATTTGCTGATGACACCAAAGTCGGTGGTGTGGTAGACAGTGAGGAAGGGTGTCGTAGTTTGCAGGAAGACTTAGACAGGTTGCAAAGTTGGGCCGAGAGGTGGCGGATGGAGTTTAATGCGGAGAAGTGTGAGGTAATTCACTTTGGTAGGAATAACAGATGTGTTGAGTATAGGGCTAACGGGAGGACTTTGAATAGTGTGGAGGAGCAGAGGGATCTAGGTGTATGTGTGCATAGATCCCTGAAAGTTGGGAATCAAGTAGATAAGGTTGTTAAGAAGGCATATGGTGTCTTGGCGTTTATTGGTAGGGGGATTGAATTTAGGAGTCGTAGCGTTATGTTGCAACTGTACACAACTCTGGTGCGGCCGCACTTGGAGTACTGTGTGCAGTTCTGGTCCCCACATTACAGGAAGGATGTGGAGGCTTTGGAGAGGGTGCAGAGGAGGTTTACCAGGATGTTGCCTGGTATGGAGGGGAGATCCTATGAGGAGAGGCTGAGGGATTTGGGATTGTTTTCGCTGGAAAGGCGGCGGCTAAGAGGGGATCTTATTGAAACATATAAGATGATTAGAGGTTTAGATAGGGTGGATAGTGATAGCCTTTTTCCTCTGATGGAGAAATCCAGCACGAGGGGGCATGGCTTTAAATTGAGGGGGGGTAGTTATAGAACCGATGTCAGGGGTAGGTTCTTTACCCAGAGGGTGGTGAGGGATTGGAATGCCCTGCCAGCATCAGTAGTAAATGCGCCTAGTTTGGGGGCGTTTAAGAGATCCGTAGATAGGTTCATGGACGAAAAGAAATTGGTTTAGGTTGGAGGGTCACAGTTTTTTGTTTTTTTTAACTGGTCGGTGCAACATCGTGGGCCGAAGGGCCTGTTCTGCGCTGTAATGTTCTATGTTCTATGTTCTATGTTCCTGTCCTGTTGGATGTCTGGAGTATTTCATTCTAACCTTTTATTCTTATATCTTAGTTTATCAGATTTTTATGTCTGCCTTGGCCGAATTGGTAATATTTCACTGATAGCTTGGTTTTGATAACCCACTCTATGTCTCGTTTCGTAGGGATCTTGATCATCCTTGGCCAGTTTAAAATGCAGCTGCGCGCTGTTGCTAGGCAGATTAGGGATCTTCCGTAGTCTTTGAAATTCGCGAGTCTCTCAGCTGTGCAGGGGGGGACCCGATCGAATATCCATCCGGGGGTGCCCCTCTGCATTGTTGGCCCGTTATGAGTGGTGCCAATTAGTCCAATAAGTAAATATGTTTGATGATACAAAATATGGTTTTCTGGAAAATTTCCTCCTTCACTGTAAAAAAGAAGGATAGGAAGGGTAGGATTCGAGAACCGTGGATAACCAGGGAAATTGAGGGACTGGTCAAAAAGAAAAGAGAGGCCTACGTTAGGATCAGGCAGCTAAAAACGGAGGGAGCTCTGGAGGAGTACAAAGAAAGTAGGAAAGAACTCAAACGGGGAATTAGAAGGGCAAAAAGGGGTCACGAAATGTCCTTGGCAGACAGGATTAAGGAGAATCCCAAGGCATTTTATTCATACGTTAGGAACAAAAGGGTTGTCAGGGAAAAAATCGGACCTCTCAGGGACAAAAGTGGGGAATTATGCTTGGAGCCCAAAGAAGTAGGGGAGATCCTAAATGAATACTTTACATCGGTATTCACAAAGGAGAGGGATGTGTTGACTGGGAGTGTCTCGGAGGGGAGTGTTGAACCGTTGGAGAAAATCTCCATTACAAGGGAGGAAGTGTTAGGTTTGTTAGAGAATATAAAGACTGACAAATCCCCAGGGCCTGATGGAATCTATCCAAGGCTGCTCAGGGAGACGAGAGATGAAATCGCTGGGCCTCTGACGCAAATCTTTGCCTCGTCACTGGACGCAGGTGAGGTCCCAGAGGATTGGAGGATAGCTAATGTGGTCCCGTTATTTAAGAAGGGTAGGAAGGATAACCCGGGTAATTATAGGCCACTGAGCTTGACGTCCGTGGTGGGGAAGTTGTTGGAGAAGATTCTTAGAGATAGGATGTATGCGCATTTAGAAAGGAATAAACTCATTAACAATAGTCAGCATGGTTTTGTGAGAGGGAGGTCATGCCTCACTAACCTGGTGGAGTTTTTTGAAGAAGTGACCAGAATGGTTGACGAGGGAAGGGCCGTGGATGTCGTCTATATGGACTTTAGTAAAGCGTTTGACAAAGTCCCTCATGGTACGCTGGTGAAAATGGTTGGATCTCATGGGATAAAGGGGGAGGTGGCTAGATGGGTGGAGAACTGGCTTGGTCACAGAAGACAGAGGGTGGTAGTGGAAGGGTCTTTTTCCGGCTGGAGGCCTGTGACGAGTGGTGTTCCACAGGGCACTGTATTGGGACCTCTGCAGTTTGTGATTTATATAAACGATCTGGAAGAAGGTGTAACTGGGGTGATCAGTAAGTTTGCGGACGACACAAAATTGGCAGGACTTGCAGATAGTGAGGAGCATTGTCAGAAGCTACAGAAGGATATAGATAGGCTGGAAATTTGGGCAAAGAAATGGCAGATGGAGTTCAATCCTGATGAATGCGAAGTGATGCATTTTGGTAGAAATAATGTAGGGAGGAGCTATACGATAAATGGCAGAACCATAAAGGGTGTAGATACGCAGAGGGACCTGGGTGTGCAAGTCCACAGATCCTTGAAGGTGACGTCACAGGTGGAGAAGGTGGTGAAGAAGGCATATGGCATGCTTGCCTTTATAGGATGGGGCATAGAGTATAAAAGTTGGGTTCTGATGTTGCAGATGTATAGAACGTTGGTTCGGCCGCATTTGGAATACTGCGTCCAGTTCTGGTCGTCACACTACCAGAAGGACGTGGAGGCTTTGGAGAGAGTACAGAGGAGGTTTACCAGGATGTTGCCTGGTATGGAGGGGCTTAGTTATGAGGAGAGATTGGGTAAACTGGGGTTGTTCTCCCTGGAAAGAGAATGAGGGGAGACTTAATAGAGGTGTATAAAATTATGAAAGGCAGAGATAGGGTGAACGGTGGGAAGCTTTTCCCCAGGTCGGTGGTGACGTTCACGAGGGGTCATAGGTTCAAGGTGAAGGGGGGGAGGTTTAACACAGATATCAGAAGGACATATTTTACACAGAGGGTGGTGGGGGCCTGGAATGCGCTGCCAGGCAAGGTGGTGGAGGCGGATACACTGGGAACGTTTAAGACTTATCTAGACAGCCATATGAATGGAGTGGGAATGGAGGGATACAAAAGAATGGTCTAGTTTGGACCAGGGAGCGGCACGGGCTTGGAGGGCCAAAGGGCGTGTTCCTGTGCTGTACTGTTCTTTGTTCTTTGTACAACAACCACAACCATCTTCCTTTGTGCCAGGTATGACTCCAACTAGTTTTCCACCTCATTCCCATTGACTCCAGTTTTGCGAGGGCTCCTTGATGCCACACTCGGTCAAATGCTGCCTTGATCTTGACACAGAATTGATGGGTGGGATTTTTTGACCCTTCCCTTTGGTGGGATCTTCCAGTCTCACCAAGCCGACCCCTGCCAGGGATACCCTAGCAGCAGGGCCGGCAAGCCCTATGCCTTATGTCAACATGCTGTAGACTTTGATGAGACTGGAAGATCCCACCTGCAGCCAATGGCAAGCTGCCTCTTGGAAAGCCAGAAAATTCCGGCCTATGACTCTAAAATGGGAACAGAATAATCAGCCTATGTCCTTTAACCCTGTTTTATCTGGAAGCTACATCACTCCCCATGTGGAAAACCAATAACCAATGATGAAGATATTGTACGTAGGAACCATTAGAAACCTTCAAATATAATCCAACCTGTAATTTATTCCTGTTATAAATCCATGGCACCATTTGATTTTCCAAAATACATTCTCGGGGTATTGGCATCAAGGCTCGGCATTGGCAGGTGAAGGCTGGCACTAATCGCCTGTTGCTCTTTGAAGCTGTTAGTGAGCTGCCTTCTTGAACCGAGTGGTTTGACATAAAGGTAAAGTTGGGTGTGAGACTGGAGTCACTTTTAGACCAAATGATGTCAGCACACCCAATTTCCTTCCCAAAAGAATATTTATAAACCAGTTTGGCTTTTCTGACAGTTTCCAGTTTTACTGTCACTTTTGCTGATGCCAGCAGTTTTACTTCCAGAGTTTTGAAATTGAATTCAAATTCTCAAACTGCCATGGTGGGAATTAACCGCTCATTCTCTGCATGATTGTGCAAACTGCCTCTATTTCGGCAGCATAATCCCAAAACTACTGTATCCAATATTAAATTCCAGGTTGAAATAAATTCCGAATGATTCATTTTTACAGTGTGTGGTGGCATGAGATTCGATCTTAATAATTTTTAAAAAATGCAAATTATGACTGGTAGAGTGGTCTTTCAGGACTATGGGCTTCCCACATTTAGTTTAGTTAAGCAGCACTTAACTAGCAATGCTGAATGATTCAGCTTATTTAAGCAAGTATCTTTCATGCATTGACGTTTGGTATCATGGAAGAAGGACAGTTTCTGCTGCATTTCTGTAGAATAAGGAGGGGAAGTAACAAAGGAAATTAGTCAAGTCCATTTCTGTGCAGATTTTTTCAAAATAAAGCCTCGAAGGAGGTTCTGGTACAGTTTCACTTCAAGGTTTACCATTAGCTTTTTTTTCAGCTGACATTTTATTATTTTAAAGAACAAACCAAATGTTTACCGTATGAAGTACCTTATTCATTTTATTCATCTATCAGCACCCTACGCACTTCCTTTCTAGGTACTGTGGAGGTTGTGGTGTGTGACAGGAAGAGAAAAGACCAGTTCTTTTCAGCTGTCTGTGATAATATGAAATCAAGTGAAAAATAACTGGAGACTTGTGAGCAAAGAGATGGCTTTCAGAAACCTTCCTAATCGCAACGATGTCCTTCAGTGGTCCCCGAATCATTTGGCTGACTATTTCAGAATGGTAAGGAGACTGTTTTGTTGGTTCTTCCTTGTATTCCATCAAACTCCATATAACATTGTGCTTTCAATTGTACAGACTGATGTTGCGGCTGACAAGCAAAGTAAAACTAAAAGACATTAATTGGCCCGCAATGATTGTTTCAAAGTTTGGTTTTAAAATATTACAATGTGATAACATAAACTTTTCACCACAAGGGTTACGCTATACTTTCCTGAAAGCCTAAAAAGTTCTTTGCTTAGCATTTCCACATTTTAACGTAATCGTCAATTTTGTCCATGTCTTTGTTACCTCCAGACTTGACTATTCCAATGATCTCCTGGTCAGCCTCCCATCTTTAACCCTCTGTAAACTTGAACCCTCTTCTGCACATTCTAACTCACTCTAAGTTCCGGTCACCTATCACCCTGTGCTCAATGGCCTACATTAGCCCCCAATCCAGCAGCATCTTGGTTTGCAATTTCTCATCCTCGTTTTCAAATTCCTTCATGTTCTGATCTCTTCCTATCTTTATAAATTGTTCCACCACACAGCTTCAGGATTTGGGCATTTCTCCAGTTCCAGCCATTTCAGTATCTCCAATTTCCATCTCTCCACCATTGATGGTTGCATCTTCAGTTGTCAGGACCCTAAACTCTGGACCCCAAGCATCCTGACACTTCTCCTCCTCTCTACCTTTCCTTCATGCGAAGTGATGCATTTTGGAAGAAATAATGTAGGGAGGAGTTATACAATAAATGGCAAAGTCATCAGGAGTATAGAAACACAGAGGGACCTAGGTGTGCAAGTCCACAAATCCTTGAAGGTGGCAACACAGGTGGAGAAGGTGGTGAAGAAGGCATATGATATGCTTGCCTTTATAGGACGGGGTATAGAGTATAAAAGCTGGAGTCTGATGATGCAGCTATATAGAACGCTGGTTAGGCCACATTTGGAGTACTGCGTCCAGTTCTGGTCGCTGCACTACCAGAAGGACGTGGAGGCGTTAGAGAGAGTGCAGAGAAGGTTTACCAGGATGTTGCCTGGTATGGAGGGTCTTAGCTATGAGGAGAGATTGGGTAGACTGGGGTTGTTCTCCTTGGAAAGACGGAGAATGAGGAGAGATCTAATAGAGGTGTACAAGATTATGAAGGGTATAGATAGGGTGAACAGTGGGAAGCTTTTTCCCAGGTCGGAGGTGACGATCACGAGGGGTCACGGGCTCAAGCTGAGAGGGGCGAAGTATAACTCAGATATCAGAGGGACGTTTTTTACACAGAGGGTGGTGGGGGCCTGGAATGCGCTGCCAAGTAGGGTGGTGGAGGCAGGCACGCTGACATCGTTTAAGACTTACCTGGATAGTCACATGAGCAGCCTGGGAATGGAGGGATACAAACGATTGGTCTAGTTGGACCTAGGAGCGGCACAGGCTTGGAGGGCCGAAGGGCCTGTTTCCTGTGCTGTACTGTTCTTTGTTCTTGTTCATCCTGTAAATCGCTCCTTAAAATCTACCTTTTTAACCAAACCTTAGATTACTTGTTCTAATATTCCCTTACATTGTCAATATTGAAGTTTATTTGATAACACTTCCTCTTTGGGACATTTTACTAAGCGAAAGGAGTTATATTAAAGCAACTGTTGTTGTTGCATGACCCTGCATAGATGATTAAAAAGATAAATTATCATGTTTACAGTCTCTTATTTTTCTTTGTTTCAAAGATATTAATTGTAAGAAAAATGTGGAAACATTACCAATTTATATCCTCTGTCAAATCATTAGCGGGTAGGGCCTGGGTGGGATTGTGGTCGGTGCAGACTCGATGGGCCGAATGGCCTACTTCTGCACTGTAGGGTTTCTATGATTGTGCCGATTAATAGGTTTTGCAATAAAAATGTTTAAATCAACAGCTAGTTTTCCAAAAGACTCACAGTGATACATCGTGAAATGGGTGATTAGAACGATTGTAAAAGGGCATTGTTTCATGAGAGAATAGTTTAAAATTGCTTTAATACTTGTCCTGCTACCAGTGAGAGAAGTGTTACAACATGGAGTTGTATTAATTTTGTTATGAAACGTGGTTTTAAGTTGCATTTTGCTTTTAAATATTCAAACAATCTCAGGTCTGATTTGCATTTAATGAGCGAGATGTCTCTGCTAGTTGTATGTGAATGCTCCAAGTAAATATTCATTTTATAGCAGCCGCACAGAAATAATACTTAGTAAATTAAGCAGAAAGGGGAGCAGGCCATTTGCCCCAGCATGTGCTGCTATTCATTCACCACATGATTAGTGGCGTATTGAACTCTCTCTGTCCCACATCCCTTCACCCATTTTCCGTCAACCACCTACCTATTCCTAAATGATTATTATGAAACTGACTTTATCAGTTTACCAGAAAAACATTTATACCTCGCTTGTCTGCGGAGTCAACTCAAACCCTTGGGGTTGATCAGGCTTCTTAGTCTTGGGAAGTACCCAAGAAGTTGCTTTCTCCATCATTGGTAGCTGCTCCTCGCTCGATCCTTAATCTCTCCAATCCTTATACCCTGTCTCTCTTTCTAATAAATATGCTATGAGTCAAAAAGGGATAAACTAAAAGCCTATTCGTGTGAACAACATGAACCCTTCAAAGGCCCAAAACCCTCTCGACAATTATCCCATCCAGTCTGTTTAGGTTGAGCTATTTGCCTGATGTTTTTTTCAAAGCAGTCATTAATCTATTTTTTCAGTCTCTGCACTGAACAATTCCTCATCCTCAATGATTTCAACCTTCATCTCAATTCTCCTTATCTTCTCACCTCTGATTTTTCTTCTCTCCTGTCATCCCTTAACTTCTCCCTCCATATAAACTCTCCAACCAATAGTCACGACCAACCTCTTAGCATTGCCACCTCATTGCCTCCCTGCTCACAAGCAAAGCCATCTCCTTGTACCCCTTACCATCCTCCTCCCCACTTTTAAAGAGGCAAATTACATCCTCTCTGACTGTGACTGAAGTGGTATGAACCACAGCATCCTCAATACCTCTCCTCCAAAGTAACAAAACCCTCACTTGGTTCAGCTCTTATCTAATTGCAGACAAAGCATCTCTAGAAATGATTTTTCTTCCCACCCCTGTGCCATTAACTCTCAAGTTTCCCACAGATCTATCCTGCCTTCTCTTTTCTTCTTATTCTGCCGCTTGGTGATATCATCCAAAGGCTTTTGGGCCCAATTTTAACTCATTCAAAACCCATTCACTTATACAAAGATAAAATCAGGCCCAACATCATACAAAGACAGTTCAACATGCATAGAATTTGCAGTTCTACCTCTTCACCATCATTTCAACTTTTCCACTACCTTTATGTTGTCAGGATCCTCGGGTAAACTGCAATTTCTACTAGTTATATATTGGGATGACCAAAGCCATCATCTTTAGGTACCCCTTTCTCCCCATCCACCCACTGATTCCATCCTTCTCTCTGGCCATGATTTCATGCTGACCCAGTCCACTTATATCCTTGGTCCCCTAATTAACTCTGAGCTAAGCTTTCAAACACTCTCCATCTCAAACATCACCAACTATTTTATTAATATTGCCCACCTCTGACCCTGCCATAGCCCATCTGGTTCTGAAACTCTCAGACATGCCTGACTCAACTATTCCAAGACTTTCTTGGCCAGCTTCTCACTTTTTCACCTCCATCAACTTCTGATGATTCCAAAACTCTGCTGTGCATAAGTTATGCCAAGACTTCTCACTTAACATGTCTGCCCCAAATGGTTCACAATGCCCCAACAATTTAAAATTCTCAATTTCATATTTAAGATCCGTTATGATTTTCTCCCTCCCTATCTCTGTAACCATCCTCCACTTTTTCTAGGTGTTATATAAATGAAAGTTGTTGTTGTACTTACATTAGCAGACAGAAGAATGCTGCAGTAACATAGAAACATGAGGGAGATATTCAGCTCCTCAAACCTGCTCTGCTATGCTGTTAGGTCCCAGCTCATCTGTACTCCAACTTCATATAGGAAACAGAGGGTGGTGGTTGATAGTAAATATTCATCATGGAGTGCGGTTACAAGTGGTGTACCTCAGGGATCTGTTTTGGGGCCACTGCTGTTTGTAATATTTATTAATGATCTGGATGAGGGTATAGTTGGGTGGATTAGCAAATTTGCTGATGACACCAAAGTCGGTGGTGTGGTAGACAGTGAGGAAGGGTGTCGTAGTTTGCAGGAAGACTTAGACAGGTTGCAAAGTTGGGCCGAGAGGTGGCGGATGGAGTTTAATGCGGAGAAGTGTGAGGTAATTCACTTTGGTAGGAATAACAGATGTGTTGAGTATAGGGCTAACGGGAGGACTTTGAATAGTGTGGAGGAGCAGAGGGATCTAGGTGTATGTGTGCATAGATCCCTGAAAGTTGGGAATCAAGTAGATAAGGTTGTTAAGAAGGCATATGGTGTCTTGGCGTTTATTGGTAGGGGGATTGAATTTAGGAGTCGTAGCGTTATGTTGCAACTGTACACAACTCTGGTGCGGCCGCACTTGGAGTACTGTGTGCAGTTCTGGTCCCCACATTACAGGAAGGATGTGGAGGCTTTGGAGAGGGTGCAGAGGAGGTTTACCAGGATGTTGCCTGGTATGGAGGGGAGATCCTATGAGGAGAGGCTGAGGGATTTGGGATTGTTTTCGCTGGAAAGGCGGCGGCTAAGAGGGGATCTTATTGAAACATATAAGATGATTAGAGGTTTAGATAGGGTGGATAGTGATAGCCTTTTTCCTCTGATGGAGAAATCCAGCACGAGGGGGCATGGCTTTAAATTGAGGGGGGGTAGTTATAGAACCGATGTCAGGGGTAGGTTCTTTACCCAGAGGGTGGTGAGGGATTGGAATGCCCTGCCAGCATCAGTTGTAAATGCGCCTAGTTTGGGGGCGTTTAAGAGATCCGTAGATAGGTTCATGGACGAAAAGAAATTGGTTTAGGTTGGAGGGTCACAGTTTTTTTTTAACTGGTCGGTGCAACATCGTGGGCCGAAGGGCCTGTTCTGCGCTGTAATGTTCTATGTTCTATGTTCTATATTGGGGCTTTGCTCCAAATTCCTTGTTCCCTTTTATCCAGCAGAAATCTATCCATGCTGCTCTTGTTCCAATTGTCATTTAATATCACAGCCTTTTAAATGAGGGAAAATGCCTCCTGATTTCACTCCTTGTTGACTTGAATTTAACTCTAAGGCTTGGCCCCACCCAGAATTAATCTTTGCATTTTTTCTCTGTTGAATTCCTTTAATGTTTGATATATTTCAGTGGACTGAGCTCTTAATCTTTTAAAGTCAAGGTGTTCCAAACCTTTGTACAACCTGCTCTCATGATTTAATCCTGTGAGGCCCAGTATCGTTCCAGTGACTCTGCACTGCACTCCAAGTACCAATAAATCGAGCAGTTACAACATTATAATAACAATGGAGCTCCGTTTGTTGATAAACATGCACAATATAATCATTTTGTTTTCATTGCACTGAGAGTCTGTGCATTACAAAAGGACCCAGGAATGTCAAATTACTATTGCAGCATTGTCTCCTCTGGGAAAATCCTTCTCCTCATTCCCACCTAAATTTGGGTAGGATTGCAGTGGAGAATGATGGAAAGCTTTGCTCATCACCAAGGGTTCCTTCCCCTCACCCCCTGTCTTGCCTCGATCTCCACTTGTCTTTTCTTCCCCATTTGCTCTATGTAAATTGGGTGAGGGGAGGGAAGCTCTCTGGCTTACCCTTGGGTCTGCCTAGTCTGCAGCCACTTCCTGCCATGTAGAAGATAGGCCAAAGGTTCTCCTAATGAAGGACAAAATTTACTGAAGTTTTTGCTGAAGGCCTCACCCTTCATGGGCCCAGTCATTCCCATCATACAGGCTCTTCATTGTTTAGACCCCTGAACTTGCCTTTGCCATGTTCTAGCACAGTGGAGTTTCTTGGGTTGCATTGATCAGTTCCCTCTTAATAATGGAATCTGTATATCAAGGGATTGGGTGAGAATTGACTCAGAGGAATATAATTTACAGTTTCCCCTCAAAGTCACCCCACTCATTTCAGATAAATATCTGACATAGTCAAAGAACTTGCATTTCTATAAGCACCAGTGCTGCGTTCCTCAGGGATCAGTGTTGGGACTTTTGCTGTTTGTAATATATATAAATGATTTGGAGGAAAATGTAACTGGTTTGATTAGTAAGTTTGCAGACAACACAAAGGTTTGTGGATTTGCGGACAGCGATGAGGACCATCAGAGAATACAGCAGGATATAGATCAGTTGGAGGCTTGGGCGGAGGGATGGCAGATGGAGTTTAATCCGGACAAATGTGAGGTGCATTTTGGAAGGTCTAATACAGATAGGAAATATACAATAAATGGCAGAACCTTCAAGAGTATTGATAGGCAGAGGGATCTGGGTGTACGGGTACACAGGTCACTGAAAGTGGCAATGCAGGTGAAGAGGGTAGTCATGAAGGCATACGGCATTCTTGCCTTCATCGGCCGGGGCATTGAGTTTAAAAATTGGCAAGTCATGTTGCAGCTTTATAGAACCTTAGTTCGGCCGCACTTGGAATATAGTGTTCAATTCTGGTCACCACATTGCCAGAAGGATGTGGAGGCTTTGGAGAGGGTACAGAAAAGATTTACCAGGATGTTGCCTGGTATTAGCTATGAGGAGAGGTTGGAGAAACTTGGTTTGTTCTCACTGGAACGACGGAGGTTGAGGGGCGACCTGATAGAAGTCTACAAGATTATGAGAGGCATGGACAGAGTGGATAGTCAGAAGCTTTTTCCCAGGATGGAAGAGTCAATTACTAGGGAACATAAGTTTAAGGTGCGAGGGGCAAGGTTTAAAGGAGATGTACGAGGCAAGTTTTTTTACACAGAGGGTGGCGGGTGCCTGGAACTCGCTACTAAGGGAGGTAGTGGAAGCGGATACGATAGTGACTTTTAAGGGGCGTCTTGACAAATACAGGAATAGGATGGGAATACCCGGAAGGGTAGGGGGTTTTCGTTCAGTGGGGCAGCATGGTTGGTGCAGGCTTGGAGGGCCTGTTCCTATGCTGTAATTTTCTTTGTTCTTTTGTTCTCTCTGTTCACCTTTCAGAACTTCAGGATGCCCAATTAACAGCCAATTAAATATTTTTGAAGTCGAGTTAATGTTTATAGTGTACAATCTGTGCACAGCAAGATCCCACAATCAGCCATTTGAGAGAAAATATAACATCTTTTTTTTTCTATCTATTCTCTTGATATTTTTGAGAGACAAAAAAAAAGATTTGTGGAGAATTTCCCTGTTCTTCTTCAAAACAGTGCCATGGAAGGTTTTAGATTTGCCCGAGACGGAGCAGCACTCTCGCTCTGTAGTGCACTGGGGCAGCAGTTTAGACAATGGGCTCAGTTGTCAGGAGTGAAGTTTGAAACCACAAACCTTCTCACTCAGAGGTGAGAGCGCTGCTGCTTGAGATACAGCTGGCAGCAACTGAATGAAACTTTTGACTCTCACATTATTTTCAAACTTTACCATTCTGTTTGTATTCAACAGCTGGACTGGAAAGACTGTGAAAAAGTTGTTAAAAAGAACAATATTAGTGGGCATAGATTTCTGGTAAGTACTTGGTTTGTTTTTGGAACTGTTCTGATGTCTCACAATGTGCATTCCATCTACTTGTCTTGAGCTTTCCCAGTGACTAAGTGGGTGAGGGCATTAGTGTGTGCATTACTGAACCTTTGCAAATCAGACTTTTCCAGTTTTAAGATCTGGTCAATTCTGAAAATGTCAGATGATCAGCTGCAGGAAAGGGAAGGAAGTGAGCAAGAAATTAGATCAGAACTCAGATATACTGGATATCCACAAGGCTTCCATTTACTCTCCAGAAGGTCGAAGTTCAAGAAAAGCTGGAATCCTGAGCTTGTCCATGGCTTCAAACACAGTATGCATTTTTCAGAGAATCCAGCAGTGCAGAAGGAGGCCATTCGGTCCATCAAGTCTGCACCAACTCTCTCATACCCAGGCCCTATCCCCATAACCCCACATATTTACCCCCCTAACCCGCTAATCTGTACAACTTGAGACATTAAGGGACAATTTACCATGGCCAATCCACCTAGCCTGCACATCTTTGGAGTGTGGGAAGAAACCAAAGCACCCAGAGGAAACCCATGCAGACCTGAGGAGAGGATGCAAATTCCACGCAATCACCCAAGTTTTTTTAAATTCATTCATGGAACATGGACGTCACTGGCTGGCCAGCATTTATTGCCCATCCCCAATTGCCGAAGACTGTTGAGAGTCAACCACATCACTGTGGCTCTGGAGCCACATGTAGGTCAGACCAATTAAGGATGGCAGATTTCCTTCCCTAAAGGACATTAGTGAACCAGGTAGGTTTTTCCGACAATGGTTTCATGGTCATCAGTAGATTCTTAATTCCAGATTTTTTTTTTACTGAATTCAAATTCCACCATCTGCCTTGGCAGGATTTGAACCCGAGTTTCTGGATTAATATTCTAGCGATAATATCACTGGGCCATCACCTCCGGGGATCCGGGATCAAACCCAGGTCCCTGGCACTGTGAGGCAGCAGTGCTCACCACTGTGCCACTGTCGTGAGACTGGAAGTAAGATGGCAGGTTTGCAGACTAAAGCTGTGGAAAAAAAACAGGGATTGTTAAAATTACAGAGGGGAAAGTAATGCTGTGCCTGTCCAGGGAAAAGACTTGTGCCATTACCAAACTCCTTAACCAGCCACTCTTCCACCACAGTTTTATACTTCTGGGCTGCCTTGGGTGAAATCTTGACCCCTCTACACTGGAACATCCCCTCCACAAAGAGCCCAAGAAAAGTTTACTACTGGTGCCTATAGCTGACAAAACACAAAAAACGACAACCACAATGTGTTTAGGCTGAGTGAACACCCCTCTCCAAACACAAATGTGCAAGTTAGCTTTGGAAAGATTTTTCCTTCAAAACTCAATCCAAGATGTGTTGGAAGTGCAGATTTCCTGCCATTTTTGCCGAGATGTAACATCAAAGTTTTGATTGCAATTCTGAAGGGTAAAGCCTACTGAGATGGGATAGATGCTGACCTTTCATACTTGCACCTCGTTTTCTCAAATATTACATGCAGCATTCGACCACAACGGAACAAAGTCCAGTAAAAGTTCACTGGTGAGAAACAAGATGAATACTGTGGTAAAATGCTGACACAGAAAAGTAATGCAGTCAAAATGCATTGCACAGAAAAATCTGATTCTTCATGCCAATCATATAGCATGAACTTTTCAATTACACACCTTAATTCCTGCATCACAATTTTGTAAACAATGTTTTAAATTTCAGCATTTCGTCTTAAACTGCAGGCATAAAAAAATGGAAAGTGAAACTGATTGTAATGCTCAAGACTCAGATGGATAGATTTGTGTCATGTCAGAGTATCAGCGATATGGAGCAAAGACAGGTCAATGAAGTTCAAGCACAGATTAAATAGGTGCTGCAAGTTGGGAGGACTGAATGGCCTTTTCCTGTTCCAATATTTGCTTGGTAACCTTTGTGCTGAACTTATTTAAAAGAGTCAGCCAGAACACAGTGGGGGCACTCTCACCTCTGCTTTATAAAATTGATGATTTTTCTGCCCTCATTGCCCCTACTCAAGAAAATTCAACAGGCGCGTCACCTCATTGTCCTACATTTTGTTTTATTCTTCTATGGGATGTGGGCGTCACTGGCTAAGTCAACATTTATTGCCCTTCTCTACTTACCTTTGAGAAGTTTTGGATGCTGTTGGGGGAGATGGCCTATCAGGGGATAACAGCAGCAGCAGCCATGGTTGGCTCTGTTGTTAAGCAGGGAGGGACAAAAAGGACTAGAGCAACAGTTATAGGGGACTCTACAGTTAGGGGTGCAAATAGGCACTTCTGTGGACATGAAAGAGACTCCAGGATAGAATGTTGCCTTCCGAGTGCCAAGGTCAAGGATATCTCTGAACGGGCAGAAAGCACTCTGAAGGTAAAAGGTGAACAGCCAGAGGTCGTGGTACATATTGGTAATAAGGACATCGGTAGGAAGAGTGATGAGGTCCTGCAGCAGCAGTTTAGGGAGTTAGGTAGAAAGTTAAAAAGCAGGATCTCTAGGGTTGTAGAACAAAGAACAAAGAAAATTACAGCACAGGAACAGGCCCTTCGGCCCTCCAAGCCTGCACCGACCATGCTGTCCGACTTAACTAAAACCCCCTACCCTCCCGGGGACCATATCCCTCTATTCCCATCCTATTCATGCCTTCAATCATTTCTTAATGTCACATGGTGTGAATTGAATTTGTGATGCTGGGGACCTCCAGAGAAGGTCAAGAATGATCATCCACTTGGCATTTCTGAAGGTTGTTGCAAATGCTTCAGCCTTACCTTTTGCACTAATGTGCTGGACTTCCCATCATTGAGGATGGGGATATTTGTGGAGCCTCCTCCAACTGAGTTTTTTTTATTGTTCACCGCTATTCACGGCTGCATGTGGCAGGATTGTGGAGCTTAGATCTGATCCGTTGATTGTGGGATTGCTTAACTTTGTTTGTTGCATGTTGTTTTCACTGTTTGATATATAAGTAGTGTATTTGCAGCTTAGGAGAAGCGATGAATGAATACTTTTCTTCAGTGTTCACCAAGGAGAGGGACCATGTTTTTGAGGATGAGTGTGTGATACAGGCTGATAGGCTGGAGGAGGTAGATGTTCTGAGGGAAGGTGTATTCGCAATTTTGAAAAACTTGAGGGTCGATAAGTCCCCTGGGCCAGATGGGATATATCCTAGGATTCTTTGGGAGGCAAGGGATGGGATTCCGGAGCCTTTGGCTTTGATCTTTCGGTCCTCACTTTCCACGGGGATTGTGCCAGAGGACTGGAGAGTGGCGAATGTTGTTCCTCTGTTCAAGAAAGGAAATAGGAATGACCCTGGTAATTATAGGGCGGTTAGTCTTACTTCAGTGGTCGGTAAGTTAATGGAAAAGGTCCGGAGGGATAGGATTTATGACCATTTGGAAAGATGCACCTTAATCTGTGATAGTCAGCACGGATTCGTGAAGGGTAAGTCTTGCCTCACAAATTTGATTGAATTCTTTGAGGAGGTAACTAAATGTGTAGATGAAGGTAGAGCAGTTGATGTCGTATACATGGATTTTAGTAAGGCATTTGATAAGGTTCCCCATGGTCGGCTCATGAAGAAAGTAAGGAGGTGTGGGATAGAGGGAAAGTTGGCCGATTGGCTAAGTAACTGGCTATCTCATAGAAGTCATGATGTGGAGATGCCGGCGTTGGACTGGGGTAAACACAGTAAGAAGTTTAACAACACCAGGTTAAAGTCCAACAGGTTTATTTGGTAGCAAAAGCAAAGAGACAATACACATCTTTTTAGCCTGTCTTGATGCTCTCTCCACTCACATTGTTTTGTTTCTTAAAGACTTGATTAGTTGTAAGTATTCGCATTCCAACCATTATTCATGTAAATTGAGTTTGTGTCTTTATTTGCTCTGTTTGTGAACAGAATTCCCACTCACCTGAAGAAGAGGCTTGCAGCTCCGAAAGCTTGTGTGGCTTTTGCTACCAAATAAACCTGTTGGACTTTAACCTGGTGTTGTTAAACTTCTTACTGTATCTCATAGAAGACAGAGGGTGGTGGATGGATGGAAAATTTTCAGACTGGAGACCAGTTACCAGCGGTATACCACAGGGATCAGTGCTGGGTCCTCTGCTATTTGTGATTTTTATCAATGACTTGGAGGAGGGGCTGAAGGGTGGGTCAGTAAATTTGTTGACACCAAGATTGGTGGAGTAGTGGATGAGGTGGAGGGCTGTTGTAGGCTGCAAAGAGATATTGATAGGATGCAGAGCTGGGCTGTAAAATGGCAGATGGAGTTTAACACTGATGAGTGCAAGGTGATTCATTTTGGTAGGACAAATTTGAATGCAGATTACAGAGTCAACGGCAGAGTTCTGAGGAATGTGGAGGAACAGAGTTCATATCCACAGAACTCTGAAGGTTGCCACTCAAGTGGATAGCGCCGTGAAGAAGGCCTATAGTGTGTTAGCGTTTATTAACAGGGGATTTGAGTTTAAGAGCCGTGGGGTTATGCTGCAACTGTACAGGACCTTGGTGAGACCACATTTGGAATATTGTGTGCAGTTCTGGTCACCTCACTATAAGAAGGATGTGGAAGCATTGGAGAGAGTGCAAAGGAGATTTACCAGGATGCTGCCTGGTTTGGAGGGTAGCTCTTATGAGGAAAGGTTGAGGGAGCTAGGGCTTTTCTCTTTAGAGCGGAGGAGGATGAGAGGCGACTTGATAGAGGTTTATAAGATGATGAGGGGGATAGATAGAGTGGACATTCAGAGACTATTTCCTCGGGTGAATGTAGCTGTTACTAGGGGGCGTAACTATAAGGTTCATGGTGGGAGATATAGGAGGGATGTCCGAGGTAGGTTCTTTACTCCGAGAGTAGGTGGGGTGTGGAATGGACTGCCTGCTGTGATAGTGGAGTCAGACACTTTAGGACCTTTCATGCGGTTATTGGATAGGCACATGGAGCACACCAGATTGATAGGGAGTGGGATAGCTTGATCTTGGTTTCGGACAAAGCTCAGCACATCATCGAGGGCCGAAGGGCCTGTACTGTGCTGTACTGTTCTTTGTTCTAATACCTCTATTTTTTAAGTATGCCTGGTGCTGCTTCTACCCTCATGCACTCTTCATTGAACCAGGATTGATCCCCTGGCTTGGTCATAATGGTGGAGTGGGGATATCAGCTTCCACCCTAAACACGTAAAAGAAGCCATCCCCTACGGACAAGCCCTCCGAATACACAGGATCTGCTCGGATGAGGAGGATCGCAACAGACACCTCCAGACGCTGAAAGATGCCCTCATAAGAACAGGATATGGCGCTCGACTCATCGATCAACAGTTCTGACGCGCCACAGCGAAAAATCGCACCGACCTCCTCAGAAGACAAACACGGGACACGGTGGACAGAGTACCCTTCGTCGTCCAGTACTTCCCGGAGCGGAGAAGCTACGGCATCTCCTCCGGAGCCTTCAACATGTCATTGATGAAGACGAACATCTCGCCAAGGCCATTCCCACACCCCCACTTCTTGCCTTCAAACAACCACGCAACCTCAAACAGACCATTGTCGGCAGCAAACTACCCAGCCTTCAGGAGAACAGTGACCACGACACCACACAATCCTGCCACAGCAACCTCTGCAAGACGTGCCGGATCATCGACACGGATGCCATCATCTCACGTGAGAATACCATCTACCAGGGACACGGTACATACTCTTGCAACTCGGCCAACGTTGTCTACCTGATACGCTGCCGGAAAGGATGTCCCGAGGCATGGTACGTTGGGGAATCCATGCAGACGCCACGACAATGGATGAATGAACACCGCTCGACAATCTCCAGGCAAGACTGTTCTCTTCCTGTGGGGGAGCACTTCAGCAGTCACGGGCATTCAGCCTTGGATCTTCAGGTAAGCGTTCTCCAAGGCGGCCTTCACGACACACGACAGCGCAGAGTCACTGAGCAGAAACTGATAGCCAAGTTCCGCACACATGAGGACGGCCTAAACCGGGATGTTGGATTTATGTCACATTATCAGTAACCCCTACAGCTTGCCCCTGGTCTTGCATAATCTCACCAGCTGTTCTGTCTGGAGACAATACACATCTCTTTAACCTGTGTTTAATGTTCCCTCCAACCACATTATCTGTACCTTTTAAGACCTGGCTGGCTGTAGAGATTTGCATTCTAATTAGTATTCTGTAACTTGATTTCTGTGTCTGTGCACTGTTGGAGAACAGATAACCACTCCATCTGACGAAGGAGCAGCAAGCTCCGAAAGCTTATGGTATTTGCTACCAAATAAACCTGTTGGACTTTAACCTGGTGTTGTGAGACTTCTTACTGTACGAGTGGGGATATGCCAGACCATGAGGTTACAGTTTGTGGTTGTAGCCAAATCTGTTGCTGCTGATGGCTCACAGCTCCTCATAGATGCCCTGTCTTGAGTTGCTAGATCTGTTTGAAATCTATCCCATTTTGCACCCATTTTGTATGGTAGTGCCACACAACACGATAGAGGGTACCCTCAGTGCGAAGACAGGACATTGTCTCCACAAGAACTGTGTGGTGTTCACTGGTACCAATGCTGTCATGGTAGATAGGTGAGGATGAGGTCAAGTATGTTTTACCCTCGCCACCTGCCGCAGTTTGACGAATATGTCCTTCAAAAGTGACTGACCGTGAATTATTACATGTGATGAAAATTTAATACACTCTAATTCTTGCAGGAGATCGTAAGAATTATTTCAAGCTGTCTTTTGGGGAGATAGTGCATGTTCTGCTTTGTGGAATAGTTTCTACATTGCTATCTTTATAAACCTATTAATTTTCATCTAAGAAGTTGAAAATATTATTTGATGTGCATATGTTCATAGATACATGGAATCCCGACAGTGCAGAAGTAGCCATTCAGCCCATTAAGCCTACACCGACAACAATCCCACCTCAGCCATGTCCCATAACCCCACGTGTTTACCTTGCTAATTCTCACTGATAGATACACAGAATCCCTACAGTGCAGAAGGAAGCCATTCAGCCCATTGAGCCTGCACCTACAGCAATCTCACTCAATCCCCATCCCCGTAGTCCCACATATTTACAAGGCTAATCTCCCTGACACTAAGGGACAATTTAGCATGGCCAATCAACTGCACAAGCACTTCTTTGGACTGTTCCAAATATGTCATTTGTTAAAAAACATCATACATCCTCTATAATCATCAAGCCTGGACTGTTACCTTTTTCAGAGAATTGGGCAGTAATGGCAGAGGGACAGAAGCCATGGTTTTCCACATGATATTTAATCATTTCAGTCTGTTCTCATACCTGCTACCAAGCATGAACTGACATCTCCAATTGAAAGAATTAATGCCACCTTGGTGTTAGTTTGGGATTCATAGAGGGCAATTGCGAGAGAGCAGGGCATTGGGATCAGTTTGTAGTGCATTGGGTTCAGTTTGTAATGTATTGGGATCAGTTTGTAATGTATTGGGATCAGTTTATAGTGCATTGGGATCAGTTTATAGTGCATTGGGATCAGTTTGTAGTGCATTGGAATCAGTTTGTAATGTATTGGGATCAGTTTATAGTGCATTGGGATCAGTTTATAGTGCATTGGGATCAGTTTATAGTGCATTGGGATCAGTTTATAGTGCATTGGGATCAGTTTGTAGTGCATTGGAATCAGTTTGTAATGCACTGGGATCAGTTTGTAATGTATTGGGATCAGTTTATAGTGCATTGGGATCAGTTTATAGTGCATTGGGATCAGTTTATAGTGCATTGGGATCAGTTTGTAGTGCATTGGAATCAGTTTGTAATGCACTGGGATCAGTTTGTAATGTATTGGGATCAGTTTATAGCGCATTGGGATCAGTTTGTAGTGTATTGGGATCAGTTTGTAGTGCATTGGAATCAGTTTGTAATGTATTGGGATCAGTTTATAGTGCATTGGGATCAGTTTATAGTGCATTGGAATCAGTTTGTAATGTATTGGGATCAGTTTATAGTGCATTGGGATCAGTTTATAGTGCATTGGGATCAGTTTATAGTGCATTGGGATCAGTTTATAGTGCATTGGGATCAGTTTATAGTGCATTGGGATCAGTTTATAGTGCATTGGGATCAGTTTATAGTGCATTGGGTTCAGTTTGTAGTGCATTGGGTTCAGTTTGTAATGCACTGGGATCAGTTTGTAATGTATTGGGATCAGTTTGTAGTGCACTGGGATCAGTTTGTAATGTATTGGGATCAGTTTGTAGTGCACTGGGATCAGTTTGTAGTGCATTGGGATCAGTTTGTTGTGCATTGGGTTCAGTTTGTAATGTATTGGGATCAGTTTATAGTGCATTGGGATCAGTTTGTAGTGCATTGGGTTCAGTTTGTAATGTATTGGGATCAGTTTGTAGTGCACTGGGATCAGTTTGTAATGTATTGGGATCAGTTTGTAGTGCACTGGGATCAGTTTGTAGTGCATTGGGATCAGTTTGTTGTGCATTGGGATTAGTTTGTAGTGCATTGGGATTAGTTTGTAGTGTATTGGGATCAGTTTGTAGTGTATTGGGATCAGTTTGTAGTGTATTGGGATCAGTTTGTAGTGTATTGGGATCAGTTTGTAGTGCATTGGGATTAGTTTGTAGTGCATTGGGATCAGTTTGTAGTGTATTGGGATCAGTTTGTAGTGCATTGGGATCAGTTTGTAGTGTATTGGGATCAGTTTGTAGTGTATTGGGATCAGTTTGTAGTGTATTGGGATCAGTTTGTAGTGTATTGGGATTAGTTTGTAGTGCATTGGGATTAGTTTGTAGTGTATTGGGATCAGTTTGTAGTGTATTGGGATTAGTTTGTAGTGTATTGGGATCAGTTTGCAGTGCATTGGGATCAGTTTGCAGTGCATTGGGATCAGTTTGTAGGAAATGCAATCAGTTTGATTTGATTTATTATTGTCACACGTATTAGTATACAGTGAAAAGTATTATTTCTTGCACGCTATAGAGACAAGGCATACCGTACATAGGGAAGGAAAGGCAAGTGTGCAGAACCTAGTGTTACAGTCGTAGCTAGGGTGTAGAGAAAGATCAACTTAATACGAGATAGTTCCATTCAGACGTTTGATGGCAGAGGGAAGGAGCTGTTCTTGAATCGGTTAGTACGTGTTCTCAGACTTTTGTAACTTTTTCCCAACGGAAGAAGGTGGAAGAGAGTATGTCCGGAGTGCATGTGGTCCTTAATTATGCTGGCTGCTTTTGCGAGGCAGCAGAAAGTGTAGATAGAGTCAATGGATGGGAGGTTGGTTTGCATGATAGCCTGGGCTTCGTTCATGATCCTTTGTAGCTTTTTGAGTTCTTGGACAGAGCAGGAGCCATACCAAGCTATGATACAACCAGAAAGAATACTTTCTATGGTACATCTGTAAACGTTGGTGAGAGTCATAGCAGACATGCCAAATATCCTTAGCCTCCTGAGAAAATAAAGGCATTGGTGGGCTTCCTTGACTATAGCGTCGACATGGAGGGACCAGGATAGGTTGAGAGTGATCTGGACACCTAGAAACTTGAAGCCCTTGACCATTTTCACTTCACCCCGTTGATGTAGACAGGAATATGACCTCTACCATGCTTCCTGTAGTCGATGACTATCTTCTTTGTTTTGTTGACATTGAGGGCGAGATTATTGTAATCACACCAGTTCACCAGATTGTAGGAATTGCGATCAGTTTGTAGGAATTGGGATCAGTTTGAAGGAATTGGGATCGGCTTGTAATGAACCATAGAACCACAGAAAATTATAGCTCAGAAACAGGCCCTTTGGCCCTTCTTGTCTGTGCCGAACCATTTTTTGCCGAGTCCCACTGACCTGCACTTGGACCATATCCCTCCACACCCCTCTCATCCATGAACCCGTCCAAGTTTTTCTTAAATGTTAAAAGTGACCCTGCATTTACCACTTTATCCGGCAGCTCATTCCACCCTCCCTCCACTCTCTGTGTGAAGAAGCCCCCCCTAAGATTCCCTTTAAACTTTTCTCCTTTCACCCTTAACCCATGCCCTCTGGTCTTTTTCTCCCCTAGCCTCAGTGGAAAAAGCCTGCTTGCATTCACTCTATCTATACCCATCAAAATCTTATACACCTCTATCAAATCTCCCCTCAATCGTCTACGCTCCAGGGAATAAAGTCCCAACCTATTCAATCTCTCTCTGTAACTCAGTCTCTCTCTGTAACTCATTGGGATCAGTTTGTAGGCATTAGGATCAGTTTGTAGTGCATTGGGATCAGTTTGTAGTGCATTGGGATCAGTTTGTAGTGCATTGGGATCAGTTTGTAGGCATTAGGATCAGTTTGTAGTGCATTGGGATCAGTTTGTAGTGCATTGGGATCAGTTTGTAGGCATTGGGATCAGTTTGTAGGCATTGGGATCAGTTTGTAGGGCATTGAGATCAATTTGTAGTGCATTGGGATCAGTTTGTAGGCATTGGGATCAGTTTGTAGTGCATTGGGATCAGTTTGTAGGGATTGGGATCAGTTTGTAGGCATTGAGAACAGTTTGCAGTGTATTGGGATCAGTTTGTAGGAATTGGGATCAGTTTGTAGTGCATTGGGATCAGTTTGTAGTGCACTCGGATCAGTTTGTAGTGCATTGGGATCAATTGAAATAGACCTGGACATGAGTCACCCCTCAGACTCCTCTGTTCCCAACAACACAACTCCAGCCAATCCAATCTTTCCTCACAGCTAGCATTTCCAGTCCTGGCAACATCCTTGTAAATCTCCACTGCAGCCTTTACAGTGTAATCAATTCTTTCCTGCAATGTGGTGACCAGATATGTGCAAACTATGGTCTAACTTATATTGTATACAGTTCTAGATAACTTACTTGCTCTTATGTTCTATGCTGTGGTCAATAAAGGAAATCATGCCATTTGCCTTTTGAATCACCTCATTGACCTGTCTCACCACCTTTAAACACACACACCTCAAGGTTCCTCTGTTTCTCCACACTGCTCAATATCCTCCCATTTATTGTGTATTCGTTTGTTGCATCTCCCAAAATGTATTACATCACACTTCTCCATATTGAATTCCATTTTCCATCTTTCTGCTCAACCTACCAGGTCATCTATATTAAAGTTTCTCTCTTCATTGTCAACCACATGAATGGTTTTTATATCTTTGCTAACTTTGTCATGCCCTATACATTTGAGTCTAGGGCATTAATATCAACTATTAAAAACAAGGGATTAAGTACTGAGTCCTGTGGAATGCATACTGAAAAAAGCCTTCCTTTCACAGAAACACCCGTTAATTGTTACCCTTTGCTTCCTACAAGAAGCCAATTTTGGATTCAAACTGAACTCTCCCTGGTATTCCAAGAGCTTTTAATTTTTTGAGTCATCTGTCATGTGGTACCTTGTCAAAAGCTTTTGCTAAAATCCATGTGAGCCATGCCCACCATCCTGTCCTTAGCAATCCTCCATTTAACCTCCTCGAAAAATTCAGCCAAGTTAGTCAGACATGACATTCCTTTAACAAATCCATACTGGCTGTCCTTGATTGACCTGTGCTGTCCTAAATGAAGATTTATACTATCCCTCAGAATTGATTCAAATTATTTGCTAATGGACCTATAATTACTCAAGATTGTCATAGAAATCATAGAAACCCTACAGTACAGAAAGAGGCCATTCGGCCCATCGAGTCTGCACCAACCACAATCCCACCCAGGCCCTACCCCTACATCCCTACATATTTACCCACTAATCCCTCTAACCTACGCATCTCAGGACACTAAGGGCAATTTTTAGCATGGCCAATCAACCTAACCCGCACATCTTTGGACTGTGGGAGGAAACCAGAGCACCCGGAGGAAACCCACGCAGACACGGGGAGAATGTGCAAACTCCACACAGACAGTGACCCAAGCCGGGAATCGAACCCAGGTCCCTGGAGCTGTGAAGCAAGTGTGCTACCGTGCCACCCGTCTTTGCTCCTGTTTAAAGCAACGATACAGAATTGGCAGTCCCTCAAACCCCTGACCACACTCCTGTAGCCAGAGAGGATTGGAATATGATCAAAACATCTGCAATGCCCTCTTCTCCCTGGCTTCTTTTAACAACCTGGAATTTATTTTAGCCAGAGCTGTCGATTTATCTGTTATCAAGGATGCCAAACCCTTTAATACTTTGTTTGTTGTAAAGTTTATCCCATCCAATATTTCTCACTTGTCCTCTTTAACTATGACATCATTCATCAGTCCCCTCATTTGTAAAGACAGTACCACATATTGCACCAACACACAAGGCTCATCTTTTTTGCTCCTTATTAGGCCCTACTCTTTCTTCAGTTATCCCTTTGCTCTTTATGTATTTATGAAATATCATTGAGTTTCCCTTGAATTTAATTGCCAGTATTTTCCTATATTCTCTCTGATTTCCAAATTTACTTTCTAATTTCACTTCAACACTTGCTCTTTCTCATCCAGACTTTCTAAAGTATTAAGCTCTTGGTGCTTAACCTAAGCTTTATCTTCACTGTGGGCAGCATGATGGCACAGTGGTTAGAACTGCTGCCTCACAGTGCCAGAGACCCTGGTTCGATTCCCGGCTTGGCTCACTGTCCGTGCGGAGTCTGCATGTCTTCAGACTGCATGTCTGCATTTCCTCCAGGTGCTTCAATTTCTTCCCACGGTCCACAAGACATGCTGGTTACGTGCATTGGCCATGCTAAATTCACCCTCAGTGTACCCGAACGGGTGCCGGAGGGTGGTGACCAAGAGATTTTCACAGTAACTTTATTGCAGTATAAAAAACAAAGAACAAAGAAAATTATAGCACAGGAACAGGCCTTTTGGCCCTCCAAGCCTGCACCAACATGCTGCCCGACTGAACTAAACCCCCTACCTTTCCAGGGATTATATCCCTCTATTCCCATCCTATTCATGTATTTGTCCAGACGCCCCTTAAAACTCACTATCATATCTGCTTCCACTACCTCCCCCGGCAGCGAGTTCCAGGCACCCACCACCATCTGTGTAAAAAAACTTGCCTCGTACATCTCCTTTAAACCTTCACCTCGCACAGTGTTTAATGTAAGCCTACTTGTGACACTAATAAATAAACATAAACTCATTTTTTTTGCCTCAATGCAGTTTGTCATCTGTGGCTCATCCCAGCCTTTTTTCTTTTTGGGAACATATTTATCCAAAATCTCTTTCTTGAATGTGTCTAAGCAGCTGTTTCCAATTGACTTTTCCTAAATCGCTTCAATTTGGTCAAATTGCCCTTTTTGGAACTAATTTTATGCTGATCATTTTGTTTTTTTTTCTGTAATTATGCTAAATTTAACTGAATTATGATCACTAATACAAGTGCTGTCCCAATAATTCCCCGTCCAACAGCCCAGCTTTATTCCCTAAAACAAAATCCAGAATTGCACCTCCCTCTGCCCCCCCGCTGTTGGACTTGCCACAAACTGACTAAAACTGTTCATGGAGAATGCAATTTAGGAATTCCATGCCCTTTATACTTTTCACACCAACTGCATCCCAGTTAATATTAGGGTAATTGAGAATCTCCACAATTGCCCCCTCATTGTTTTTGGATTTGTCAGAAATTTATCCACAAGTTTTCTCTTCTGTCTTCCTGTGTTTGTTTGGGGGTCTATAAGCACACTTCCAGCAGTGTTTTAAGCCATTTTTTTGTTCCTTAGTTCAACCCGTATGTGTTCTTTGATGATATTATCCCTTCTCATGGCTGTAATTATTCTTTAAATTAATATTTCCAGCCCAACTCTTATTTTAGAGACTGCTTAAAATAGACAAAGATTGAGATTCCAGGCACGTGCTAAGAAAATAAAATCACAAAATTCCACTAGTTTTGAACAAATAAAAATAAACTTCACTGTACAAGATCAGAAAGAAAAAAACAGTTTACAATATCTATCCTGTACTCTAACATTCAGGGTTAATCTGAGGTTCAAGTGAATTAACAGGCAGTCTATGGCTGCATGCACCACACTGTACAATAAGTAGCAAATGTGACCAAGACATAGCCCACCCCCTTGGCACTCTAACGTGTGTGTGTGTTTTGTGTGTGTCGGCAGTGCCAAGGTGCCCAGCAGGCAGTGCCAGTTTGCCCCTTGGGCAGTGCTAGGGTGTCAGGCTGGCACTGCCCAAGGGGCACCCCCACTTGCCCCTGACCTCCCGGAGGGGCCTCAATGGCTTCTGTCCCCACCAGCGGGGTGAGAAAACCTATTCCCCGTTAGTGGGAAGCTGTCGTAAACCCCACTGGAGGGAACCCCTCCTAGCGGCGGGGGAGGAGAGGTGAGTGAACCTGGAGAATACCGTCCCAGGCCCGCTATTCATAAGGAAGTTGTAATTTCCACATGATAATTGGCTGAGTGGAGAGCTGATTGCACTAAAACAAAAATACTTGGTCGCGAACCTCACTAAAGGCCCCCTGCTGCATCTCCCAGTCCACAGCGCAGCGGGCCAGGAGAATCTCGGCCAATTACTTTTCCATGTGGATGTCTTTGCCAAATCCAAGTATATTTTTACTATCTATCCAGTGAACAATAAGGAGCCAATAAAACATGGTTTTTTTGAGTCAAAGAATGAGCAAGTTTATTAGCCAGTAAACTCAAGGAAAATGACAGAAAATGCAATCACACACATACACACAAAACACACACACACGTTAGAGTCCAAATAGCCGGTTCCTTCTTGCCTCTAGCTTGCCAACAACCAGTTCTTAAAGCCCTGCTCGCTGTATATTCCAGAGGGATTTGATAACTATGCCTGCTGCAGTCGTTGTTAGAACAGGTAACATTTTGTGATGTTACATTTCAGTTATTTTTGATGCATTTCAAGGTAGTAAAAACCAAGAGATGGAAGTTACAGAGGAATCTGTTTCTACTTGGATGGACTGCAGTCATATATTCTGATGGACTATTGTTCATTAAATCCAGTAGTTCACTTTTTTAATACTCTCCTTAATATTGAGTTTCAATGTCTATAAATTACAAGAAATGCCTCTCTCTTCACACTCTCTTAGGGGCATCTTGTTTGGTTTTCTCACCTTCAGTTTGAAACGTGGCCTCATATTTTTAAAACAGTTTGTTCTATCTTATTTCAAATTAGAAAATTTCCAGTCAGTTGAAGGTTTTAAAAAATCATTTTTCAAAAATAAAGAGCTGTCTCTTCATGACACTAAATTTCTATTGACATTTGTCATAGTTGTATGTGTCTTTAAATTGGTTCATTATAATTGTGCACTTAATTATAATTGTGCATTATAATTGAATATTGTGCATCTACACTCTAGTTAAAAATTATACTTCGAAATTGAGTAACTGTTTTCTTTTATTTTACAGAACATGTCTGAAAATGACATTCAAAGGTTCCCTACATTACGGGTGCCGTAAGTAGTTCCAGAGATAATTTGTATGTCACGGGTACAGTGCAGGAGCTTCATGCAGGCCAGAGTATCACTTTACACTACATTGAAATTTGTGCATTATCCTGTATGTTTAAACATTCCAATCTGTGCATGACAATTGGATACTCTCAACCTGAAACATCAACTGTTTCTCTCCACAGATGCTGGCTGACTTGTTGAGTATTTCCAGCATTTTTGTTTTTAATCAGAAAGTCTGAAATTGGATCACTGTGTACAGGCTGAAATACCATTCACACTGTTTATTCAGGAGCAGCTCAGTTTAGTGCCTGCACGTTGTGTGATTTGGCCAAATCCATCTTCCAGAGAATTAATGGGAGTGTAGATGCCGATTCTAATTGTGTAAAATGGGTGGTAGCAAATTTGCAGAGTTGTAACACTTCTCTCTTTGACTGTGGTAGAAATGAAGATGGAGATGATTGTAAAACTGGCTTTTGATCTGCTGATTTGTTTTTTCTTACTCTTCCATGGGTTGTGAGCACCATTGGTAAGGCCAACATTTGTTGCCCATCTGTAATTGCTAAAGGGGTTGTGACTGGGTACTCATCGGGAGGGTCCCGATGCTCTGATACATGTTGCCATGGGGGGGTTACAATGCTGCCGTTTCAATGTATTCTTTAATGGTGTTAAAAAAAAAGTTTTTATTTTCATTGTTGCTGGTTGTGCGGCCAGTATTAATCAGGACCCAGGAATAACTCCCTTGCTCTTTGAATAGTGTTCGTGGATCTTTTACATCCAGATAAGAGAGTAGAGACTTTTGTCTACCATCTAGCAGAAAGAAAAAATTCTAACTGCCGAATGAGCGAGAAAACTGGAGAGTTTCAGACTTGTTTTTTTTTTGGGGTGTGTTTGAAAATGCAATCTTATGGCACTTAGTGAAAAAAGGTACCAGGATGCAATTCTGCCGGCAGGGGGGAGCGCCGGGGAAGCTGGCTGCTGAGCTCTAGGGGCGCCATTGTCCAGGCACCTCAATCTCTCAGTATACTGGGAGACCTCCTGTCGCCAACCCCCGTCTCCCAGCACTCCCTCAGTCAAAATGGCCTACCCTTTTTCTGAGAATGTGTCCCCTGGTTCGAGACCCTCAGTAAGAAGTCTAACAACACCACCACGTTAAAGTCCAACAGATTTATTTGGTAGCAAAAGCCACTAGCTTTCGGAACAGGCTATCCCTTCGTCAGGTTCCGAAAGCTAGTGGCTTTTGCTACCAAAGAAACCTGTTGGACTTTAACCTGGTGTTGTTAGACTTCTTACTGTAGCTACCCCAGTCCAACGCCAGCATCTCCACATCTAGACCCTCAGCCAGAGGAAACATCCTGTTCATATCAACCATGTGAGAATTTTGTAAGTTTCAATGAGATGACCTTTCATGCTTCAAAACTCTGGAGAATACAGGCCCAGTTTCCTCAACCTCTTCTCATAGGACAATCCCGTCGTCCCGGGGATTAATCTGGTGAACCTCCATTGCCCTACCTCTATGGCAAATACCCTTCCTCCGACAACAAGACCAAAACTTTACACTAAAGTTTACACCAAATGTGGTCTCACCAAGGTTTCATACAGTTGCAGCATCACATCTTTCCACCTGTGCTCAAATTGTCTTTACAGGCCATTTACCTTCTTAATTGCTTGTTGCACCTGCATGCTAACTTTCAAGGACAAGGACACCATTTAAGAAATACTCTCCCTTTTTGTTTGATTTACCAAAGTGGAAACTTCAGACTTATTCATATTATATTCAGTCTGCCATGAACTTGTCCATTTACTTAATCTGTCCAAGTCCTCGTGAATCCTCCTTGCATCCTCCTTACAGCACCAAGACTGACCAATCGACACCAAAACTGACCACAAAACTGAACAATCGACACCAAGACTGACCACAAAACTGAACAATCGACACCAAGACTGACCTTTACTAGGATGCTATCGGAACTTGATGGATTGAGTTATAAGGAAAGGCTGAATAGACTGGGACTTTTTTCTCTGGAGCGTAGGAGGCTGAGGGGTGACCTTATAGAGGCGGCATGGTAGCACAGTGACCTGGGTTCACAGCTCCAGTGACCTGGGTTCGATTCCCGGCTTGGGTCACTGTCTGTGTGGAGTTTGCACATTCTCCCCGTGTCTGCATGGGTTTCCTCTGGGTGCTCCGGATTCCTCCCACAGTCCAAAGATGTGCGGGTTAGGTTGATTGGCCGTGCTAAAATTTCCCCTTAGTGTTCTGAGATGTGTAGGTTAGAGGGATTAGTGGGTAATATGTGTAGGGATATGGGGGTAGGGCCTGGGTGGGATTGTGGTCGGTGCAGACTCGATGGGCCAGATGGCCTCTTTCTGCACTGTAGGGTTTCTATAAAATAATGAGGGGCATAGACAAGGTAGATAGTCGATATCTTTTCCCAAAGGTGGGAGAGTCTAAAACTAGAGGGCATAGGTTTAAGGTGAGAGGGGAGAGATACAAAAGTGTCCAGAGGGGTAATTTTTTCACACAGAGGGTGGTGAGTGCCTGGAACAAACTGCCAGGGGCAGTAGTAGAGGTGGGTACAATTTTATCTTTTAAAAAGCATTTAGATAGTTACACGGGTACGATGGGTATAGAGGGATATGGGCCAAATGCGGGCAATTGGGATTAGCTTAGGGGTTTTTAAAAAAAATAAGGCGGCATGGACAAGTTGGGCTGAAGGGCCTGTTTCCATGCTGTAAGCCTCTCTGACTCTATGACCACAAAATTGACCAATCAACACAAAACTGACCACAAAATGAGCCAAACAACATTGAAACTGACCAAATAAGACTGAAACTGACCACGAGACTACTGTAAACAACACTGAAACAATACCAAAACTGATCAAACAGCACTCTGAGACTGACCATATGATTGAGTCGATGGTGTAGACTAAATTGTATTGATGCAATTCAGTTCGTGAAACAACAGCGAGACATAGAAAAGTGGCAAAAAACCTTGAAACAGCAAGATGGAGTTAAAAAAGCTCACAGATCCGTGAAGCTATGAAAAGATGAAATCACCATGTGCCTCCCCCAGCAGAGTTCCTCAGTCAAAATGACCTGCCCTTTTTCTGAGAATGTGTCCCCTGGTTCTCGACCCTCAGCCAGAGGAAACATCCTGTTCACATCTACCATGTCATACCCTGTGAGAATTTTGTAAGTTTCAATGAGATGACCGCTCATGCTTCAAAACTCTGGAGAATACAGGCCCAGTTTCCTCAATCTCTTCTGGGGATTAGTCTTGTGAACCTCTGTTGCCCTACCTTTATGGCAAATATACCCTTCCTCAGACAACGAGACAACAATACTCCAAATGTGATCTCACCAAGGCTTTATACAGTTGAGGCAAGGAAAACCTCACAGCGCTTGGGTCACTATCTGTGTGGAGTTTGCACGTTCTCCCCATGTCTGCGTGGGTTTCCTCCCACACTCCAAAGATGTGCGGGTTAGGTGGATTGGCCATGCTAAATTGCCCCTTAGTATCAGCGGGACTAGTTAGGGTAAATGCATGGGGTTATGGGGATAGGGCCTGGGTGGGATTGTGGTCAGTGCAGACTTGATGGGCTGAATGGCCTCCTTCTGCACTGCAGGGTTCTATTATTCTATGGTAAAGTGAAGTGACTGACTCTGAACTGGCAGTGACATCATCTGGAACATCTGCATAACCAGTGCTAAACTCAAATTTCCAACAGTAAAGAGTAGGAGCCATTGAGCATAAAGGTTATTTTAGTTAAATGAGAGAGAGAGAGAGATCTCTATCTCAGTTTCTCAGCAATAAAGGAAATTGAAAAAAACACATCATGCTACTGCCCAAGTGGAAACTACTGCTGCAGAGCACTTCCTGACTGGGCTATGGCCGATATCATTTGTGTAAAAGATGAATGTTGCAGAAGCTATGCAATGCCACAGCCTCGGTATAAGTTGCTATTTCTAACTATTGATTGTAAGATGTAACAGAGGTTCCCATGTAGGGAAAGTCACTGGAAAGCACTCGGTTTCCAGGGCGGCATGGTAGCACAGTGTTAGCACTGCTGCTTCACAGTTCCAGGGACCTGGGTTCGATTCCCGGCTCGGGTCACTGTCTGTGTGGAGTTTGCACATTCTCCTCCTGAGTGCGTGGGTTTCCTCCGGGTGCTCCGGTTTCCTCCCACAGTCCAAAGATGTGCGGGTTAGGTTGATTGGCCATGCTAAAATTGCCCCTTAGTGTCATGAGATGAGAAGGTTAGAGGGATTGGCGGGTAAAATATGTAGGGATACGGGGCTAGGGCCTGGGTGGGATTGTGGTCGGTGCAGACTCGATGGGCTGAATGGCCTCTTTCTGCACTGTAGGGTTCTATGAATCTATGAATTCTATGAAGGTTGGAACTGTCAGCTGGACAGTTGCATTGTTTGCTGAGCTTCAAACCTTTTGATGTCTTGCAACAATTTTATTGGACTTGCATTCTGATGAATAGCAGTGTGGCATATTGTTCTTCAATTCTGGATGTTTGAACAAAAGAACGAAAAACAAATAAAATTTGAGCACAGGCCCTCCAAGCCTGCACCGACCAGCTGCCTGACTGAACTAAAACCCCCTTTCCTCTATTCACATCCTATTCATGTATTTGTCAAGATGCCCCTTAAAAGTCACTATCGTATCTAGCACCCACTATCCTCTGTGTAAAAAAAACTTGCCTTGTACATCTCCTTTAAACCTTGCCCCTCACACTTTAACCTATGCCCTCGAGTAATTGACTCTTCCACCCTGGGAAAAAGCTTCTGACTATCCACTCTGTCCATGTCCCTCATAATCTTGTAGACTTCTATCAGGTCGCCCCTCAACCTCCGTTGTTCCAGTGAGAACGAACCAAGTTTCTCCAATCTCTCCTCATAGCTAATGCCCTCCATGCCAGGCAACATCCTTATAAATCTTTTCTGTATCCTCTCCAAAACCTCCACACCCTTCTGGTAGTGTGGCGACCAGAATTGAACACTATATTCCAATTGCGGCCTAACTAAGGTCCTATAAAGCTGCAACATGACTTGCCAATTTTTAAACTCAATGCACCAGCCGATGAAGACAAGCATGCCATATGCCTTCTTGACTACCTTCTCCACCTGCGTTGCCACTTTCAGTGACCTGTGTACCTGTGCACCCAGATCCCTCTGCCTGTCAATAGTCTTAAGGGTTCTGCCATTTACTGTATATTTCCCATCTTAACTTTAACTTTCACTTCTTCCTCTCACACCATTTTCTTTCTTTAAATAAATGTTTCTTGGGTGACTATTTCACTCCCAGGCCATCAAAGTAAAAAGGTAAAAGAATGATTTTAATACACTTATCTTTCTCTTTTTCCTACCCACACCTGACAATCAATGGTGTTGGATTAAATTCAAAAGAAGGAAGAAATATGTTTCTATGTTTCTAAGGAAGAAATAACTTGGGATTTCTATTGCATCTTTCAGGACACTGTAATGCACTTTAAAGCCAGTGACATACCGTTGAGGTGTAGTCACTGTTGTACCATAGAAAACACAGCAGACAATTGCGCACAGCAAGATTCTGCAGCAAATGATGAGATAGATAACCACATCATCTGTTTCACAAATGTTGGGTGAAGTCAAATGTTACAGTTTATTTATTAGTCACAAGTAGGCTCACATTAACATTGCAAAGAAGTTACTGTGAGAATCCCCCTAGTTGCCACACTCTGGCGCCTGTTCGGGTTAGACTGAGGGAGAATTTAGCATGGCCAATGCACCTAACCAGCATGTCTTTTGGATTGTGGAAGGAAACCGGAGCACCCAGAGGAAACCCATGCATACACGAGGAAAACGTGCAGACTCTGCATCGATAGTGACCCAAGCCGGGAATCGAACCCGGGTCCCTGGCGCTGTGAGGCAGCAGTGCTAACCACAGTGCCACTGTGCCCCTGTTAACTTGGACACCAGAAAATCACTAGCCTACTCTTCAAATAGGCCCTGGGAACTTATAAAAGTGTGCAGGCAGGCAGGTAGTATTATCTAAAAGACAGCAACTCTTGACAGTGCAACACTCCCTCAGTAATGCTCTAGAGTTACAGCAGGAAATTTATATGCTGAAGTCTCTAGTTTGAATCGGGGAGTACTTTAACTGATGTAGCATTTATTCTCCTTGTATGGGAAAAATTTAGTACCTGAGTCGGAGGTATCTTTGTTAACTGGTGTGTAAGAAATTTTTATTACCTGGTGCAGGAGCGATCTTTCTTACCTGGTGCGGGAGATATCTTTATTACCTGGTGCAGGAGATATCTTTATTACCTGGTGCAGGAGATATCTTTATTACCTGGTGCAGGAGATATCTTTATTACCTGGTGCAGGAGATATCTTTATTACCTGGTGCAGGAGATATCTTTATTACCTGGTGCAGGAGATATCTTTCTTACCTGGTGCAGGAGATATCTTTATTACCTGGTGCAGGAGATATCTTTCTTACCTGGTGCAGGAGATATCTTTATTACCTGGTGCAGGAGATATCTTTATTACCTGGTGCAGGAGATATCTTTCTTACCTGGTGCAGGAGATATCTTTATTACCTGGTGCAGGAGATATCTTTCTTACCTGGTGCAGGAGATATCTTTCTTACCTGGTGCAGGAGATATCTTTATTACCTGGTGCAGGAGATATCTTTATTACCTGGTGCAGGAGATATCTTTCTTACCTGGTGCAGGAGATATCTTTATTACCTGGTGCAGGAGATATCTTTCTTACCTGGTGCAGGAGATATCTTTATTACCTGGTGCAGGAGATATCTTTCTTACCTGGTGTGGGAGATACCTTTATTACCTGGCGTGGGAGATACCTTTATTACCTGGCGTGGGCGCTATTTTTATGACCTGGTGCAGAAGGTTTCTTTATTACCTTGTGCAAGAGCTTTTTTTATCACCTGGTGCGGGGGATTTCTTTTTTACCTGTTGTGGGAGATATCTTTCTTACCTGGTGCGGGAGATATCTTTTTTTACCTGTTGTGGGAGATATCTTTATTCCCTGGTATGGGGGATATCTTTTTTTACCTGTTGTGGGAGATATCTTTATTACCTGGTGCGGGAGATGTCTTTTTTACCTGTTGTGGGAGATATCTTTATTACCTGGTGCGGGAGATGTCTTTATTACCTGGTGAGGGAGATGTCTTTATTATCTGGTGTGGGAGATTTCTTTAGTACCTGGTGCAGGAGATGTCTTTATTATCTGGTGCGGGAGATTTCTTTAGTACCTGGTGCAGGAGATGTCTTTATTAGCTGGTGCGGGAGATTTCTTTAGTACCTGGTGCAGGAGATGTCTTTATTACCTGGTGAGGGAGATATCTTTCTTACCTGGTGCAGGCAATATTTTTATTTCTTGGTGCGGACGATGTCTTTATTACCTGGTGCCGGAGATGTCTTTCTTACCTAGTCATGATGTGGAGATGTCGGCGTTTTCTTACCTGGTGCAGGAGATATCTTTCGTAAATGGTGCAGGAGATATCTTTCTTACCTGATGCAGGAGATATCTTTCTTACCTAGTGCGAGAGATATCTTTCTTACCTGGTGCGGGGGATATCTTTCTTACCTGGTGCAGGAGATATCTTTCTTACCTAGTGCGAGAGATATCTTTCTTACCTGGTGCAAGAGATATCTTTCTTACCTAGTGCAAGAGATATCTTTCTTACCTGGTGCAGGAGATATCTTTCTTACCTAGTGCGAGAGATATCTTTCTTACCTGATGCAGGAGATATCTTTCTTACCTAGTGCAAGAGATATCTTTCTTACCTGATGCAGGAGATATCTTTCTTACCTGGTGCGAGGGATATCTTTCTTACCTGATGCAGGAGATATCTTTCTTACCTAGTGCAGGAGATATCTTTCTTACCTAGTGCAAGAGATATCTTTCTTACCTGATGCAGGAGATATCTTTCTTACCTAGTGCAAGAGATATCTTTCTTACCTGATGCAGGAGATATCTTTCTTACCTGGTGCAGGCAATATTTTTATTTCTTGGTGCGGACTATGTCTTTCTTACCTGGTGAGGGAGATGTCTTTCGTACCTGGTGCAGGAGATGTCTTTCTTACCTAGTCATGATGTGGAGATGTCGGCATTTTCTTACCTGGTGCAGGAGATATCTTTCGTAAATGGTGCAGGAGATATCTTTCTTACCTGGTGCAGGAGATAGCTTTCGTAAATGGTGCAGGAGATATCTTTCTTACCTGGTGCAGGAGATAGCTTTCGTAAATGGTGCGGGGGATATCTTTCTTACCTGATGCAGGAGATATCTTTCTTACCTGATGCAGGAGATATCTTTCTTACCTAGTGCGAGAGATATCTTTCTTACCTGATGCAGGAGATATCTTTCTTACCTAGTGCAAGAGATATCTTTCTTACCTAGTGCAAGAGATATCTTTCTTACCTGATGCAGGAGATATCTTTCTTACCTAGTGTGAGAGATATCTTTCTTACCTGATGCAGGAGATATCTGTCTTACCTAGTGCGAGAGATATCTTTCTTACCTGATGCAGGAGATATCTTTCTTACCTAGTGCGAGAGATATCTTTCTTACCTGATGCAGGAGCTATTTTTATGACCTGGTGCGGGAGCTATTTTTATGACCTGGTGCGGAAGATTTCTTTATTTCTTGGTGCAGGAGATTTCTTCTTTAGCTGGTCTAGGAAATAAATATACTTATTGCCTGGTGCGTATATCTTCATTACCTGGTGCGGTCAATATCTTTATTACCTGGTACAGGAGATATCTTTATTACATGTGTGGGAGATTTCTTTATTACCTGGTGTGGGAGATATCTTTATTACTGGTCTGGAAATATCTTTGTTACCTGCTGTAAGAAATATCTTTATTTTCTTGAGTGGGAGATATTTTTAATACCTGGTATTGATTTTACATTTAGTGTGGAGGATCACTATTACATTTCAGCTGGGGTATCTTGGTTTCCTCTGTCTTTGTTTCTTTCTGCTGCTACCTTTTTCATTCCTTGTAGGATTACAGCACAACATCCAGCCAATCTCGATAACTCATTGTTGGGGTGTTTTTTCATGCATGGCAATTGCCATTGAGGGTCCGAGTGAGCTATTCCTAATTCAGAAGGCTTTCAGCAAGGTCCCACATAAAAGATTAGTATTTAAATTTAAAGCGCACCTTATTGGGGGTAGTGTATTGAGATGGATGGAAAACTGATTGGCAACAGGAAACAAATAGGAATAAAAGCAAATTACTGCGGATGCTGGAATCAGAACCAAAAGAGAAAATGCTGGAAAATCTCAGCAGGTCTGGCAGCATCTGTAAAGAGAGAAAAGAGCTGACGTTTCGAGTCCAGATGACCCTTTGTCAAAGTTCAACTTACTTCCAGCCTCCAGGCTGATAGGCTGGAGGAGGCAGATGTTCTGAGGGAAGATGTATTAGCAATTTTGAAAAACCTGAAGGTCGATAAGTCCCCTGGGCCAGGTGAGATATATCCTAGGGTTCTTTGGGAGGCAAGGGATGAGATTACAGAGCCTTTGGCTTTGATCTTTGGGTCCTCACTGTCCACAGGGATAGTGCCAGAGGACTGGAGAGTGGTGAATGTTATTCCTCTGTTCAAGAAAGGAAATAGGAATGACCCTGGTAATTATAGGCCGGTTAGTCTTACTTCGGTGGTTAGTAAGTTAATGGAAAAGGTCCTGAGGGATAGGATTTACGACCATTTAGAAAGACGCAGCTTAATCCGGGATAGTCAACACTGATTTGTGAAGGGTAAGTCTTGCCTCACAAATTTGATTGAATTTTTTGAGGAGGTAACTAAGTGTGTCGATGAAGGTAGAGCAGTTGATGTCATATACATGGATTTTAGTTAGGCGTTTGATAAGGTCCCCCAGGGTCGGCTCATGAAGAAAGTCAGGAGGTGTGGGATAGAGGGAAATTTGGCCGATTGGATAAGTAACCGGCTATCTCATAGAAGACAGAAGGTGGTGGTGGATGGAAAATTTTCAGACTGGAGACCAGTTACCACAAGGATCAGTGCTGGGTCCTCTGCCATTTGTGATTTTTATAAATGACTTGGAGGAGGGGGCTGAAGGGTGGATCAGTAAATTTGCGGATGACACTAAAATTGGTGGAGTAGTGGATGAGGTGGAGGGTTGTTGTAGGCTGCAAAGAGACATTGATAGGATGCAGAGCTGGGCCGAAAAATGGCAGATGGAGTTTAACCCTGATAAGTGCGAGGTGATTCATTTTGGTAGGACAAATTTGAATGCGGATTAAAGGGTCAAAGGTAGGGTTCTGAGGAATGTGGAGGAACAGAGCAATCTTGGGGTTCATATCCACAGATCTCTGAAGGTTGCCACTCAAGTGGATAGAGCCGTGAAGAAGGCCTATAGTGTGTTAGCTTTTATTAACAGGGGGTTTGAGTTTAAGAGCCATGGGGTTATGCTGCAACTGTACAGGACCTTGGTGAGACCACATTTGGAATATTGTGTGCAGTTCTGGTGACCTCACTATAAGAAGGATGTGGAAGCACTGGAAAGAGTGCAAAGGAGATTTACCACGATGCTGCCTGGTTTGGAGGGTAGCTCTTATGAGGAAAGGTTGAGGGAGCTAGGGCTTTTCTCTTTAGAGCAGAGGAGGTTGAGAGGCGACTTAATAGAGGTTTATAAGATGATGAGGGGGATAGATAGAGTGGACGTTCAGAGACTATTTCCCCGGGTGAATGTAGTTGTTACTAGGGGGCATAACTGTAAGGTTCGTGGTGGAAGGTATAGGAGGGATGTACGAGGTAGGTTCTTTACTCAGAGAGTGGTTGGGGTGTGGAATGGACTGCCTGCTGTGATAGTGGAGTCGGACACTTTAGGAAATTTCAAGCGGTTATCGGATAGGCACATGAAGCACGCTAGTATGATAGGGAGTGGGATAGCTTGATCTTGGTTTCGGAAAAGGTTCAGCACAACATCGTGGGCCGAAGGGCCTGTACTGTGCTGTACTGTTCTATGTTCCTCTTATCTTGACTCCATCCTCACTCCTCTGGTCCATTCCCTCCCCACCTACATCCAGGATTCCTCGGATGCCCTGCATCATATTGACAGCTTCCAGTTCGCAGGCTCTAACCGCCTGCTATTCACCATGGATGTGTAGTCTCTCTACACCTTCATGCCACACCAGGATGGCCTGGAAGCTCTTCGCTTCTTTCTTGAAAAGGGGCCTGAATAATTCTCATCCACCACCACTCTCTTCCGCCTGACTGAACTTGTTCTCTCTCTCAACAACTTCTCCTTTAACTCATCCCACTTTCGCCAGATCAAAGATGTAGCAATGGGTACCCACATGGGTCCTAGCTACACTTGTCTTTTTATGGGGTATGTGGAACATTCCTTGTTCCAGGCCTATCCAGGTCCCGTCCCACAACTCTTTTACTGGTACATCGATGACTACTTTGGTGCTGCTTCATGCTCTCGTCGGGACCTGGAAAAATTCATTAACTTCGCTTCCAGTTTCCACCCCTCCATCACCTTCACCTGGTCCATTCCCTTCCTTTCCCTGACCTTTCTGTCTCCATTTCTGGCAATAGACTATCTACCAATATCCATTATACGCCCACTGACTCCCACAGCTATCTGGACTACAGCTCTTCGCAGCCGACAAAGAATAGGAATAAATGGATCTTTTTCCAAGTGGCAGGCAGGGACTAGTGGAGTACCACAGAGGTCAGTGCTGGGACCCCAGCTATTCGCAATGTGTATTAATGATTTAGATGAGGGAACTAAATGTAGTATCCCCTAATTTGCAGATGACACAAAGCTGGGCAGAAGGGTGAGCTGCGAGGAGGATGCAGAGATCCATCAGAGTGATTTGGACAAGTTAAATGAGTGGAAAAATACATGACATGTACAGTATAATGTGGATGAATGTGAGGTTATCCACTTTGATAGCAAAAACAGGAAGGCAGATTATTATCTGAATGGCTATAGATTGAAAAAGGGGAATGTGTAACAAGACTTGGGTGTCCTTGTGCACCAGTCGCTGAAAGTAATCATGCAAGTGCAACAGACGGTGAAGAAGGCAAATGGTGTGTTGGCTTTCATAATGAGAGGATTCGAGTACAGGAGCTGGGATGTCTTGGTGCAGTTATACTGGGCCATGGTGAGACCATACCTGAAATATTGTGTACAGTTTTGGTCTCCTTATGTGTCGGTTAGATGGAGTATCCATGGTAAATGTGTGGGATTACGGCGAAGAGTGCCTGGATAAGGTATTCTGTCAGAACGTTGGTGCAGACTCAATGGGCCGAATGGCCTTCTTCCACGCTATAGGGATTCTATGAAATTTCTGAGGCAGGATGTTCTTGCAGCGGGTGTGCAATGAAGGCTTACCAGACTGATTCCTCAGATGGTGGACTGATGTATGAGGAGAGATTGCATCATTTAGGATTATATTCACTGCAATTTAGAAGAATGAGGGAGGAATCTCATAGAAACCTGTAAAATTCTAACAGTGCTAGGCAGGGTAGATGCAGGAAAGATGTTCCCAATGACGGGAAGTCCAGAACCAGGGGTCACAGTCTGAGGATACAGGGTAAACCATTTATGACTGAGACGAGAAGAAATGTATTCACCCAGACAGTGGCAAGCCTGTGGAATTTTCTACCACAGAAAGCAGTTGAAGCCAAAACATTGTGGCCAGAATTTGACTGCCTCACCTGCCCTGGAATTAGGCCAGGCTCGCAGAACGGAATTCTCTGTTGGCCTTGGGTGGGAATTTATGAGCCTCGCCAGAGTGAGGTCATAAAATCCCGTCCTGTATGTTTGCAAGAAGAAGTTAGATATAGCTCTTGAGGCTAAAGGGATCAAAAAACATGGGGGGGGGGAAACAGAAACAGTTTGTTGAGTTGGATGACCAGCCATGATCATAATGAATGGTGGTGCGGGCTCAAAGGATCGAATGGCTTACTGCTGCACCTTTTTGTTAATGTTTCTGTGTTTCTGTGACTGCTACTTTCCTTACTTTGAGGACCCACAATTTTCAGAGTCACATAGAATTGTGCATTAGCACCTGAAGTTGTGGAGGGCCTTCGAAAGCTGGGAATGTTCCCAGCAGAGGATTTGTGGCAGTGTGGGGGTTGGGTGCTTGCGGGGAGATGGTGGGAGAATCTGTTGTAAGGCTGGAATTCACTGCCTTTTCAATTTGCTCAGGGAAACTGGAGGACCTGTATCTAGGATGCGATGTTTCAGGCGGGATAGAGGGGGATGTAAAAGCGGTGGGGGAGTTGCACTACTGGTTAAGGAGAATATCATAGCTGTACTGCAGGAGGACACCTCAGAAGTTCTCATACAGCGAGGCAATATGGGTAGAGCTCAGGAACAGGAAGGGTGTAGTCACAATGTTGGGGGTTTACCCAACTGCCAGCGGGAGATAGAGGAACACATATGTAGGCATATTTTGGCAAAGTGTAAAAGTAACAGGGCTGTCGTGGTGAGAGATTTTAACTTCCCTTATATTGACTGGGACTCACTTTGTGCTAAGGCTGTGGATGGGGCAGAGTTTGTAAGGAGCATCCAGGAGGGCTTCTTGAAACAGTATGTAGATAGTCCAACTCGGGAAGGGGCCATGCTGGACCTGGTATTGGGGAATGAGCCTGACCAGGTAGTCGATGTTTCAGTAGGGAAGCAGTTCGGGAACAGTGACCACAATTCAGTCAGCTTTAAGGTACTGATGGATAAAGGTAAGTGTAGTCCTCAGGTTAAGGTGATAAATTGGAGGAAGGCTAATTACAACAATATTAGACAGGAACTGAAGAATGTAGATTGGGGGCAGATATTTGAGGGCAAATCAACATCTGGCATGTGGGAGGCTTTCAAGTATAAGTTGATCGGGATTCAGGACCAGCACCAGCTCTGTGAGCCTAGTCAAAGAGAGCTAGGAGGCTGGGAACAGAAGAAGCAGGTGTGGAATGCAAGGAAAGTAGAAAGAAACTTAAGCAAGGAGTAAGGAGGGCTAAAAGGGGTCACAAAAAAGCATAGGCCAGCAGGATTAAGGAAAATCCCAAGGCTTTTTATACATATATAAAGAGCAAGAGGGTAGCTCGGGAGAGGGTAGCCAAGGACAAGGGAGGGAATCAATGCGAGGAGCCAGAGGAAATGGGCGAGGTATTAGATGAGTACTTTGCATCAGTATTCACCAAAGAGAAGGACTTGGTGGATGATGAGTCTGGGAAAAGGTGTGTAGATAGTTTGAGTCATATTGAGATCCAAAAGGAGGAGGTATTGGGGTTCTTGAGAAACATTAAGGTAGACAAGTCCCCAGGGCCTGATGGGATATACCCTAGAATACCGAGAGAGACAAGGGAGGAAATTGCTGGGGCCTTGAGAGAAATCTCTGTATCCTCACTGGCTACAGGGGAGGTCACCACAGTAAGAGCTTTAACAACACCAGGTTAAAGTCCAACAGGTTTATTTGGTAGCAAATACCATTCGCTTTCGGAGCGCTGCTCCTTGTCCCAGAGGATTGGAGAATAGCCAGTGTTATTCCTTTGTTTAAGAAGGGTAGCAAGAATAATCCAGGTAATTACAGGCCGGTGAGCCTCACATCAGTGGTAGGGAAATTATTGGAGAGGATTCTTCGAGACAGGATTTATTCCCACTTGGAAATAAGTGGATGTATTAATGAGAGGCAACATAGTTTTGTGAAGGGGAGGTCATGTCTCACTAACTTGATCGGGTTTTTTGAGGAAGTGACGAAGATGATTGATGAGGGTAGGGCAGTGGTTGTTGTCTACATGGACTTCAGTAAGGCCTTTGACAAGGTCCCTCATGGCAGACTGGTGCAGAAGGTGAAGTCGCATGGGATCAGAGGTGAGCTTGCAAGGTGAATACAAAACTGGTTTGGTCAAAGAAGACAGAAGGTAGCAGTGGAAGGGTGCGTTTCTGAATGGAGGGCTGTGACAAGTGGTGTTCCTCAGGGATCAGTGCTGGGACCTTTGCTGTTTGTAATATATATAAATGATTTGGAGGAAAATGTAACTGGTTTGATTAGTATGTTTGCGGACGACACAAAGGTTGTTGGATTTGCGGATAGCGATGAGGACCATCAGAGGATACAGCAGGATATAGATCAGTTGGAGACTTGGGCGGAGAGATGACAGATGGAGTTTAATCCGGACAAATGTGAGTTAATGCATTTTGGAAGGTCTAATACAGATAGGAAATATACAGTAAATGGCAGAACCCTTTAGTGTATTGATAGGCAAAGGGATCTGGGTGTACAGGTACACAGATCACTGAAAGTGGCAATGCAGGTGGAGAAGGTAGTCAAGAAGGCATACGGCATGCTTGCCTTCATCGGCCGGGGCATTGAGTTTAAAAATTGGCAAGCCATGTTGCAGTTTTATAGAGCCTTAGTTAGGCCACACTTGGAATATAGTGTTCAATTCTGGTCGCCACACTACCAGAAGGATGTGGAGGCTTTGGAGAGGATACAGAAAAGATTTACCAGGATGTTGCCTGGTATGGAGGGCATTAGCTATGAGGAGAGTTTGGAGAAACTTGGTTTGTTCTCACTGGAACGATGGAGGTTGAGGGGCGACCTGATAGACGTCTACAAGATTATGAGGGGCATGGACAGAGTGGATAGTCAGAAGCTTTTTGCCAGGGTGGAAGAGTCAATTACTGGGGAGCACAGGTTTAAGGTGCAAGGGGCAAGGTTTAAAAGAGGCAGATTTTTTACACAGAAAGTGATGGGTGCCTGGAACCCGTTGCTGTGGGAGATAGTGGAAGCGGATTCGGTAGTGGCTTTTAAGGGCTTTCTTGACAAAAACATGAATAGGATGGGAATAGAGGGATATGGTTCCTGGAAGGGAGGGGGTTTTAGTTCAGTCGGTCAGCATGGTCGGTGCAGGCTTGGAAGGACGAAGGGCCTGTTCTTGTGCTGTAATTTTCTTTGTTCCTTGTTCTTTGACCTATTTCTGCAATCAGTGCTGACAGCTGTGATACAACTCTATGGCTTGCTTTGGTAAGAGTGCAGTTCAGAGTCAGCCCTCTAAATATGGGTTTGGGGTCGCATGGAAGCCAGGTCAGTTAAGGAAGGCAGCTTTCCTTCTGTAAAGAACATTTCGAGACTGAGCACTTGTACTGATTGCAACTCTTTATTTCCAGATTTTGTTGGACTGAATTTCAATTCTTAGACTGGCACAGTGAGATTTCTACTGACTTTCTTTCAGTTGTTATTAAATGCCCTCGTGCAGTAACACAACCTGCTCTATACCTTTGCCTGTCTTTTAGAATGTTTGATGCAATGTAATTCGTGCTGTGTCCATTATAGGGTCAGTCTGATGAAGGGATCTTTTTCCGCATGGACTGTAGCAATGCACTTGACCTCATTCTTAAATATTCTGAACTTTTAGGTTCGGCTAATACTTTATTAACTGACATAGAATGTTTTCCGTTTTATAAGTGCATTGGAAAACTGAAGTAAAGAATTAAAATGAGACTTATCTGTCACATGTCAAAACTAACATTAAAACTGTTTTAAAAGTTCTGCTCTGAACAATGACCACAATATTTGGTATTTTTGTTTTTTTGTACAGTGAGTGCTTTTGTGCTAATCTTCTGGTTCTACCTCTTCTTGCCCAGAAACGAAGATTTGGGTCTTAGGTGCTGAAGGTGTGAAGTAACTTCAGAGACATCCTGATTGGTTAAGTGTTGCAAACCTCAACAGAAATTGCAAAATATGCAGTTCTTGCACAAACACTCCCTCCCTGCTCTTAAAAAGGCCTATGTAGCACCTAATTCCTGTACGCCTCAGTGCTGCAGCTGTTTGATGTGAACAATATTAAACTAAAGTTAATTTCTGGGGAACTAACCAGTGCCTAAAGTCATGAATATTTTGAGTAGTTGATACTAAAAAGGCTGTTTTAACTCTTTACTTGACTAAGTTACAGTAAGTATCTGTTTTTATGTTCTGATGCAGAATTTAAGGTCATTGTAAGAGAGAATCTTACAGACCAGAAAGAGCCCATTCAGCCCATCAGAAAAGAATTAGTCCCAGTCCTTGGCATTTGCTGTACTGCATTGCAATATTTCCAAGTATTTATCTGATTCTCTTTTCAGGTTATCATTAAATCGCTTCCACCACCCTTTCAGGCAATGTATTTCAGATCATACCTCGCTACATTTAAAAAAACTCCCTATCTTCCCTCAGTTCTTCAGTTTTAAATCTCAAACCTTAAATCTGTGCCCTCTGATCCTCCTGCCAGTGCAAACGGTTTCTTGTTTGCTAACTACTCAATTGAAACTGTTCATCATCTTGAATGCCACGATTAATTTCCTCTTAACCTTCATGCTCTGAGGCGAACAGTATCAGATATATGTCGTGGTTACTGTTGAAATGTTAACATTGAGCAAACATGTATGCAGCCCTAGTTAAAGGTCTTGCTTTTCTTAAAAGATCAGAACATTTTAAACGTTGTAAAAGGAAAGTGCACAGTGCAGGCTGTGGGCACTTCAATTTGTGGAATTGTCAATGTAGGAAGTATAATCATCTTGTCTGATTGATGAATTTGAAATCTAGCCCTTTGTGGGAAATATGGTAACAAAATACTGCAGTAACCTTTAAATATTCAAATCACGAGCACATGCAATTTACGAGCATAGAGCTCTGTTGGACATCTTACCACATGCACTCACTGTAAGATCACAGACATTAATACAGTTATACTCAGAGGAACTATCCCCCAGGTCATACTAAGGCATTTTCACCATTCTAACACTGAACAATCACTTTCGTCCACCTCACTCGTTCCCAGAGTTCAACAACAGAATAATTGCCTGTGAATCGTAAGGCTGGGGATTCAAGTCCCACTCCAGGGAGTTGAGTAAAAAGTTGAAGCGTAGACCCCCAGTGCAGTACTGATGGAGTGCTACATGGCCAAGGTGCCATCTTATGGATGAAATGTTAAACTGAGGATTGGCCTGCCCTCTCAGTGGATATTCCATAACAGTCTATGAAAATCAGGTGAGTTTTCCTCGGTTACTGATGTGACATTTGTTGCTAAGGCAATCTCACTGAAACAGTATCACATTACTGGTCAGTATCACATTACTGTCTCTGGGATCCTACTGTGTGCAAAGTGGCTGCTCCATTTCCTATCTTGCAACAGTGACTATAGGTCATTGGCTCGAAAATGTTTTCTGATATCCTTAGGCTATGAAATATGTAATATAAAAATAAATTCTTTACTTTATGTCACAAGACACTGGTTTTCATAAACGTATGAGGCTCCAATTTGATTGAGGCTCCATCCGAGAGCTGGAAATAGAATGGAAAACTGATCAAAAAACTAGATGATGAAAATATTAAATCTTTAGTTTCAAACATATGGTTCGGCCTGAGCTTGAGTATTATGCCCAGTTCTGGGGATTAACCAATGTTTAGGAAAGATGTCAAGAAAATGCAGAGGACATTTACTCAAATAGTCCAGAGATGAAGAACCTCACATATGTAGAGGCAGCGAGATGGGATATCTGTCCTCAGAACAGAGAGGCTTAAGATGAAGTTTGGTAGAGGTGATCAAAATTTATAAAGTATTTTGATAGAGTAAATGAAGTAACAGGAAGTGTGCACTAAATGGATATTAAATTATATTCAAGTGGTGGGCAATAGCTGATGATTCCTTTGTGCTTTGAGATTTAGGAGTAGATTGAAACTGCGATGGTTGGGTTAGGAGGTGTATGTAATTTTCATCTCTGAAAATATAAACTTAGAAATGTACAAACATGATTCCATTCTATCCTTCACCACCTGGCATGGTCAGACTTTTAGAAATTTCAGAAAATAGAATGGGAGAATTTTTAATGGGCTCTACCAGTTAGAACCATAGAAACAGGCCTTTTGGGCCTTCTTGGCTGTGCCGAACCATTCTTCTGCCTAGTCCCACTGACCTGCACCTGAACCATATCCCTCCACACCCCTCTCATCCATGTACCTGTCCAAATTTTTCTTAAATGTTAAAAATGAGCCCGCACTCACCACTTCATCTGGCAGCTCATTCCGCACTCCCACCACTCTCTGTGTGAAGAAGCCCCCCTTAATATTCCCTTTAAAGTTGCGTAAAAGATTCACAAAATTCAGTTTGAGGAGTTCAGGATCAGTAATAGTGTTTAAATTATTGGATTGCAGTAAGGTATTTCATACAGCGAGGCAACTGGTTCTAACTGGTGTTTGATCCTCAGAGAGGGAGATCCTGTTAGATCAGATGGCTGCTGCCTTAGAAGTAGTCCCAAGGAAACAATCAATTCCTTCAGCCTTGCTGAAACAAATTAAACATTCTGCAGTGACAGAGGGGCCGATTTTACCAAATCGACTCTAAGTGCTGGGTGCGGTCGTAAATCAGACCCGCGCTCCAGCGCCCCCATACGCCTTTTTTTGGGCGTGGGTCCAGTGGGCGGGGCCTAGTGCATTTGCATCTGTCGGAGCACGTTCGGAGCCGAGAGCACTCAGCGAGCCCGAGCGCGAAAGTCAAAGGCACTGCTGTCTGCGCTGCCTTTGACTTTCCCTGTGGCGGGGCGGGGGGGGGGGTTGGTGGGTTGGGATGTGACGGCTCTTCCCTGGGGGGAGGGCGGGATCTGACGTCTCTTCCCTGAGTTTGGGGGGGGGGGGCGTGGAATGTGACATCTCTTCCCTGAGGGGTGGGGGGGGGATCTGACATCTCTTCCCTCAGGGGGGGATGTGACATCTCTTCCCTGAGGAGGGGGGAACTGATGTCTCTTCCCCGAGGGAGGGAGGGGTAGGGGGGGGATATGATGTCTCTTCCCTGGGGGGGGCGGGGGGTATGTGACGTCTCTTCCCTGAGGGGGGGGGATGTGACGTCTCTTCCCTGAGGGGGAGGTGGGGGGGCGATGTGACGTCTCCGCCCCCCCCCTCCCCCCCAGGGGCAGAGACGTCACATCCCCCCTTAACCCCCCCCTCAGGGAAGAGACATCACATCCCGCCCCCGCAGTGAAGAGACATCATCCTACCCATCAGGACCCCTGGAGCAAGGCCAGGATCCAGGATCGCAAGATGCTTTCGACGGACACCAGCGATCAAGGTAAGTCGGGGGCCCGGGGGGTCCGATCCCAGGGAGGGGGGGAATGCTGCTGGCGGGGCCTGTGTCCCAGGGTGGTCCGATTGGGGGGGAAGAGGGGCTGCCAGGGTGGTTCGCGGGGTCGGTCCGCGAAGGGTGGTCGGGGGCGATTCGGCGGTTCAGTTGCTGAGTTGAAGCCCTATCGGACTTGAATTCAGCAACATGGCAAATGCGCGGGCGCCGATTGGATTGGAGCCTCGTAAAGAGGGAATCCTTGGATAAGTTGGGCGCGGGCTTCATTATGCTGATTTAAATGCATGCAAATGCATTTATATCAGCCCGCTGGCCGATTCGGGCGCGCGCCGCATTGGAGTCCGGATCAGCCATTGGTAAAGGCACGATTGGCCTTGGGCCGGGTCTGGACCGCGTTTTAGGCCCGACGCCCAACTTTACCACGATTTCACACCCGAAAACGGGCGCGAAATCTTGGTAAAATCGGGCCCAGACACTCAATGATTGACAGATTTTGAAATTGTTTAGATACTGAATGTAGGTGTCAATTTAAGGGAAAGATTAAAGGCAGGCCAATGAACACCTTTATCAGATTTGGCTGTTACAATGGAAGTCTGAATTAGAACTGTAATAATGAATTCGAGGAATGCTTAAGGAACAGATCATAGAAGCTAAAAGTATGATTGTGCAGTGAACTGTCCAAAGTGGAGTGGCAGGGTCCTCAAAATGTCGCATGGCAAAGAGAGTTCTGAAGAAGAAGGTGAAGATAATGATGAATTCAAACAAATTGTACTGCCTACAAGGATTTTTCGCCCTGCAATAATTTGTTAGTTTAGGCTCCTTTAACTGTGCAATGCTGAATATACACATACTTCAGCAGTATATGGGAGCAGATTGGTTAAAATGTAATCTTGAAAATGTAAAATGTAATCCTGATTTAATAAGTAGTGAGGATCAAAGCAAAGTTAAGGAACATAAAAGACTCCTTGTTTTAGGTTTGCTGATAGCAGTATATTGAGGTCACTAAAAAGAGTTTTAATTACGTGTAAATAGCTGGAATCAACCACTTCATCAGTAATAATACAATCCCTGGTAAGCTACTTCTGCTGTTGAGTAAACCTTCTGTGCAAAAGGCACAAATTAATCTGGACATTGAGCCTGATCATGTGATTCATTTTGGAAAGGCAGCAAATCTGTAGTTTACCTGCTCATAGAGTCATAGAGGTTTACAGCATGGAAACAGGCCCTTCGGCCCAACTTGTCCATACCGCCCTTTTCTTTTTAAAACCTGTAAACTAATCCCAATTGCCCGCATTTGGCCCATATCCCTCTATACCCATCTTACCCATGTAACTATCTAAATGCTTTTTAAAAGACAAAATTGTACCCGCCTCTACTCCTACCTCTAGCAGCTTGTTCCAGACACTCACCACCCTTTGTGTGAAAAAGGTGGCCCTCTGGACACTTGTATCTCTCCCCTCTGACCTTAAACCTATGCCCTCTAGTTTTAAATTCCCCTACCTTTGGGAAAAAATATTGACTATCTAGCTGATCTATGCCCCTCATTATTTTATAGAACTCTATAAGATCACCCCTCAGCCTCCTACTCTCCAGAGAAAAATGTCCCAGTCTATCCAGCCTCTCCTTATAACTCAATCCATCAAGTCCCGGTCGCATCCTAGTAAATCTTTTCTGCACTCTTTCTAGTTTAATAGTATCCTTTCTATAATAGGGTGACCAGAATTGCACACAGTATTCCATGTGTGGCCTTACCAATGTCTTGTACAACTTCAACAAGACATTCCAACTCCTGTATTCAATGTTCTGACCGATGAAACCAAGCATGCCGAATGCCTTCTTCACCACTCTGGCCACAAGAGATGGGTGAGATCCTAAATGAATATTTCTCATCAGTATTTACTGTTAAGAAAAGCATGGATGTTAGGGAACTTGGGGAAATAAATAATGATGTCTTGAGGAGTGTATATATTACAGAGAAGGAGGTGCTGGAAGTCTTAAAGTGCATTAAGGTAGATAAATCTGTGGGACCTGATGAGGTATATCCCAGGACGTTGTGGGAGGCTAGGGAGGAAATTGCGGGTCGCCAAACCGAGATATTTGAATGATCGATAGTCACAGGTGAGGTGCCTGAAGATTGGAGAGTGGCAAATGTTGTGCCTTTGTTTAAGAAGTGCTGCAGGGAAAAGCCTGGGAACTACAGGCCATTGAGCCTCACATCTGTGGTGGGTAAATTGTTGGAAGGTATTTTGAGAGACAGGATCTACAGGCATTTTGATGTCATATACATGGATTTTAGTAAGGCGTTTGATAAGGTCCCCCATGGTCGGCTTATGATGAAAGTGAGGAGGTGTGGGATAGAGGGAAAGTTGGCTGATTGGATAGGTAACTGGCTGTCTGATCGAAGACAGAGGGTGGTGGTGGATGGAAAATTTTCGGATTGGAGGCAGGTTGCGAGCGGAGTGCCGCAGGGATCAGTGCTTGGTCCTTTGCTCTTTGTGATTTTTATTAATTACTTAGAGGAGGGGGCTGAACGGTGGATCAGTAAATTTGCTGATGACACCAAGATTGGTGGAGTAGTGGATGAGGTGGAGGGATGTTGTAAGCTGCAAAGAGACATATATAGGATGCAAAGCTGGGCTGAAAAATGGCAAATGGAATTTAACCCTGATAAATGTGAGGTGATTCATTTTGGTAGGACTAATTTAAATGTGGATTACAGGGTCAAAGGTAGGGTTCTGAAGACTGTGGAGGAACAGAGAGATCTTGGGGTTCATATCCACAGATCTCTAAAGGTTGCCACTCAAGTGGATAGAGTTGTGAAGAAGGCCTATAGTGTGTTAGCTTTTATTAACAGGGGATTGGAGTTTAAGAGCCGTGGGGTTATGCTGCAACTGTACAGGACCTTGGTGATACCACATTTGGAATATTGTGTGCAGTTCTGGTCACCTCACTATAAGAAGGATGTGGAAGCGCTGGAAAGAGTGCAGAGGAGATTTACCAGGATGCTGCCTGGTTTGGAGGGTAGGACTTATGAGGAAAGGTTGAGGGAGCTAGGGCTGTTCTCTCTGGAGCGGAGGAGGCTGAGGGGAGACTTAATAGAGGTTTATAAAATGATGAAGGGGATAGATAGAGTGAACGTTCAAAGACTATTTGCTCGGGTGGATGGAGCTATTACAAGGGGGCATAACTATAGGGTTCGTGGTGGGAGATACAGGAAGGATATCCGAGGTAGGTTCTTTACGCAGAGAGTGGCTGGGGTGTGGAATGGACTGCCTGCAGTGATAGTGGAGTCAGACACTTTAGGAACATTTAAGCGGTTATTGGATAGGCACATGGAGCACACCAGGATGATAGGGAGTGGGATAGCTTGATCTTGGTTTCAGATAAAGCTCGGCACAACATCGTGGGCCGAAGGGCCTGTTCTGTGCTGTACTGTTCTATGTTCCATTTAGAGATGCAAGGACTGATTAGGAACAGTCAGCATGGCTTTATGAGTGGAAACTCATGTCTCACGAATTTGACTGAGTTTTTTGAAGGGGTAACCAAGGTAGATGAGGGCAGTGCAGTTGATGTTGTCTACATGGACTTTAGCAAGGCCTTTGACAAGGTACCGCATGGTAGGTTGTTGCACAAAGTTAAATCTCACGGGATCCAGGGTGAATAATCTAAATGGATACAAAATTGGCTTCTTGACAGAAGCCAGAGGGTGGTTGTAGAGAGTTGTTTTTCAAACTGGAGGCCTGTGACCAGCGGTGTGCCTCAGGGATCAGTGCTGGGCCCACTGTTATTTGTCATTTATATTAAGGATTTAGATGAGAATATAGGGGGCATGGTTAGTAAGTTTGCAGATGACACCAAGATTGGTGGCGGAGTGGACAGTGAAGAATGTTATTTCCAATTGCAACGGGACCTTGATCAATTGGGCCAGCGGGCTGACGAATGGCAGATGGAGTTTAATTTAGAAAAATGCGAGGTGATGCATTTTGGTAGATTGAACCAGGGCAGGACTTACTCAGTTAATGGTAGGGCGTTGGGGAGAGTTAGAGAACAAAGAGATCTAGGGGTACATGTTCATATCTCCTTGAAAGTGGAGTCACAGGTGGACAGAGTGGTGAAGAAGGCATTCGGCATGCTTGGTTTCATCGGTCAGAACATTGAATACAGGAGTTGGGACGTCTTGTTAAAGTTATACAAGACGTTGTGTTGTGATGGGAGACTTTAATTTCCCAAACATAGATTGGAATATCCCGAGGGTCAGGGGATTGGATGGGCAAGAGTTCGTTAGGTGTGTTCAGGAGGGTTTCCTGACACAGCATGTGGACAAGCCTACAAGAGGAGAGGCTGTACTTGATCTGATACTGACCAATGAACCTGGACAGGTGTCAGATCTCTCAGTGGGAGAGCATCTTGGGGATAGCGATCATAACTCTATCTCCTTTAGGCTTGCATTGGGAAAAGAGAGGATCAGGCAAGCTAGGAAAGTGTTTATATGGAGTAAGGGGAAATATGAAGACATTAGACAGCAAATTAGAGGAGTAAATTGGAAGGAGGTATTCTCGGGGAAATGTACTGAAGAGAGGTGGCAGTTTTTCAAGGAATGTCTGTCTAGAGTTGTACAGGACAACGTTCCGAGCAGACAGGGAGGTGTTGGTCGGTTAAAGGAACCGTGGTGCATGAAAGCTGTGCTGGACCGAGTCGAGAAGAAAAGGAAAGCGTACAAAAGCCTCAGAGAGCTTGGCGAAGATAGGGATTTAAAAGAGTATACGGCTTGTAGGAAGGGACTAAAGAAGGAAATTAGGAGAGCCAGAAGGGGTCACGAGAAGGCCCTGGCAGGTAGGATTAAGGAGAACCCTAAGGCGTTCTATAAATATGTGAAGAGTAAAAGGATGAGACGTGACGGAATAGGGCCTATAAAAGGTGAAGGCGGGGAAGTCTGTACGGAACCAGTAGAAATGGCAGAGGTGCTCAATGAGTATTTTGCCTCAGTTTTCACAGAGGAGAAGGACCTGAGTGGATGTACTGCGGGCGTGCGGTGGACTGAAAGGACTGAGTATGTGGACTTTAAGAAAGAGGTTGTGCTGGAATCTTTGAATGGCATCAAGATAGATAAGTCGCCGAGTCCGGATGGGATGTACCCCAGGTTACTGTGGGAGGCGAGGGAGGAGATTGCAGAGCCTCTGTTGATGATCTTTGAGTCGTCGATGGAGACTGGAGAGGTGCCGGAGGATTGGAGAATTGCGGATGTGGTTCCTATTTTCAAGAAGGGGATTAGGGATAGCCCAGGTAATTACCGACCGGTGAGTCTAACCTCAGTGGTTGGTAAACTGATGGAGAAGATCCTGAGGGACAGGATATATGAGCATTTAGAGAGGTTTAGTATGCTCAAGAATACTCAGCATGGCTTTGTCAAGGGCAGATCGTGCCTTACGAGCCTGGTGGAGTTCTTCGAAAATGTGACTAAACACATTGACGAAGGGAAGGCGGTAGATGTGGTTTATATGGATTTTAGCAAGGCATTTGATAAGGTCCCCATGCAAGGCTTCTAGAAAAAGTGAGAGGGCATGGGATCCAAGGGGCTGCTGCCCGGTGGATCCAGAACTGGCTTGCCCAAAGGAGGCAGAGAGTGGGTATAGATGGGTCTTTTTCTAAATGGAGGTCGGTCACCAGTGGTGTGCCCCAGGGATCTGTTCTGGGACCCTTGCTGTTTGTCATTTTCATAAATGACCTGGATGAGGAAGTGGAGGGATGGGTTGGTAAGTTTGCCGACGACACGAAGGTTGGTGGGGTTGTGGATAGTCTGGAGGGATGTCAGAAGTTACAGAGGGACATAGATAGGATGCAAGACTGGGCGGAGAAGTGGCAGATGGACTTCAACCCAGATAAATGCATCGTGGTCCATTTTGGTAGGGATGAAGGAGTACAATATAAAGGGAAAGACTCTTAGTACGGTAGAGGATCAGAAGGACCTTGGGGTCCGGGCCCATAGGACTCTGAAATCAGCCCCGCAGGTGGAGGAGGTGGTTAAGAAGGCGTATGGTGTGCTGGCCTTTATCAATCGAGGGATTGAGTTTAGGAGTCCAGGGATAATGATGCAGCTATATAAGACCCTCGTCAGACCCCACTTGGAGTACTGTGCTCAGTTCTGGTTGCCTCATTATAGGAAGGATGTGGAAAAGATTGAAAGGGTGCAGAGGAGATTTACAAGGATGTTGCCTGGATTGAGTGGCATGCCTTATGAGGATAGGCTGAGGGAGCTCGGTCTTTTCTCCTTGGAGAGACGAAGGATGAGAGGAGACCTAATAGAGGTGTATAAGATGTTGAGAGGCATAGATCGGGTGGACTCTCAGAGGCTTTTTCCCAGGGTGGAAATGTCTGTTACGAGAGGACACAGGTTTAGGGTACTGGGGGGTAGGTACAGGGGAGATGTTCGGGGTAAGTTTTTCACACAGAGGGTGGTGGGCGAGTGGAATCGGCTGCCGTCAGTGGTGGTGGAGGCGAACTCAATAGGGTCTTTTAAGAGACTCCTGGATGAGTACATGGAGCTTAATAGGATGGAGGGTTATAGGTAGGTCTAGAAGGTAGGGATGTGTTCGGCACAACTTGTGGGCCGAAGGGCATGTTTGTGCTGTAGTTTTTCTATGTTTCTAAGACATTGGTAAGGCCACACTTGGAATACTCTGTGCAATTCTGGTCACCCGATTATAGAAAGGATATTATCAAACTAGAAAGAGTGCAGAAAAGATTTACTAGGATGCGACCGGGACTTGATGGATTGAGTTATAAGGAGAGGTTGAATAGACTGGGACTTTTTTCTCTGGAGCGTAGGAGGCTGCGGGGTGACCTTATAGAGGTCTATAAAATAATGAGGGGCATAGACAAGGTAGATAGTCAATATCTTTTCCCAAAGGTAGGGGAGTCTAAAACTAGAGGGCATAGGTTTAAGGTGAGAGGGGAGAGATACAAAAGTGTCCAGATGTTATGTTCGTTTTTCGCGAGACTCTTCCGTCCTTGATACAAAGGCAAACACCAACCGTTGTCAGAATCAAAGTTCTTTATTTGTCCTACATATGTATGCTACTTAACCTCCACTCAATGCTGGAAGTCAGTTAGCAAAAAGCTCACTGAGCAACTTTTATACAGTTTACAATCCCATCAGGTAGATATGATTTCAACAAGCACACATCATCTGATTCAATCAAAAACATCTAGACTTAAGCATACATCACCCAATTCAATCAAAAATGAGTAGTTACAGGAATTGCTGCATAAGAAAGAACATCCTATTTAAATATTCATTTACCAGTAACAACGAGAATCCAGGATGGTAGTCTGCTTCCCTGATGCCGGGGTACTGGATGTCTCCGAGAGGGTAGGAAGCATATTTAAAAAGGAAGGTAGTCAAACGGATGTGATTATACACATTGGTGAAAATGATGTCGGTCGGAAGAGCAGGGGGGTCATACGAGAGAAATTCAGGGAGTTGGGTGCTAGGCTAAAAAGTAAGACCTCCAGGGTAGCAATCTCTGGACTGCTCCCGGTGTCTAGTGCAAGTGAGGCTCGGAACAGGGAGATTCTACAGTTGAACGCGTGGCTAAAGGACTGGTGCAAGAGGGAGGGTTTTAAATTCATAGATAACTGGGAAATCTTCAAGTCAGGATGGCAACTGTACAGAAAGGATGGGTTACACCTTAACTGGAAGGGAGCAAATATCCTGGCTGGGAGTTTTGCAAGAGTGTTTCGGCAGGATTTAAACTAGTGTGGCAGGGGGGTGGGGAACAAAACAGGAGGTCAGTAAATACTGAGGCTGGGGTTGAGCTGGGGGCCAGGGCAAGGCGAGCTAAGAAGAGGAGCACTCTGGAGGAGGATGACCTGAGTGGGCCTGGAGGTCTGGAGTGCATCTGCTTCAATGCGAGGAGCGTAACGGGTAAAACAGATGAACTTAGGGCCTTAATGCTTATGCGGAATTTGGATGTGGTTGCGGTGACGGAAACTTGGTTAAAAGAAGGACAGGACTGGCAGCTGAATATTCCGGGGTATAAGTGTTTTAGGCGAGACAGAGGAGGGGCTAAAAAAGGAAGGGGAGTAGCGATATTAGTTAAGGAGCATATTACCGCGGTGCAGAGGGTAGACAACTTAGAGGGGTCATGTACTGAGTCGCTGTGGGTGGAACTCAGAAACAGGAAGGGTGCAGTCACTATGCTGGGGGTGTACTACAGACCACCCAACAGCCCACGGGAAGTGGAGGAAAGGATATGTCAGGAGATTCTGGATAGGTGCAGAAAAAATAGGGTTGTTGTCGTGGGGGACTTTAATTTCCCTGGCACAGACTGGAAAGTGCTTAGAGCTGGGGGTCCGGACGGGGAGGAATTTGTAAAATGCGTACTGGAAGGTTCTTTGGAACAGTATGTAGATAGCCCGACTAGAGAGGGGGCTATACTGGACTTAGTTCTGGGAAATGAGCCCGGTCAGGTCGTCAAAGTTTCGGTAGGGGAACATGTGGCAAATAGTGACCACAACTCTGTTAACTTTAGGATAGTAATGGACAAGGATGAGTGCTGTCCTACGGGCAGGGTGCTAAATTGGGGGAAGGCTAACTATAGCCGGATTAGGCAGGAATTGGTGGATGTTGATTGGGAGAGGATGTTCGAGGGTAAGTCCGCGTCTGGCATGTGGGAGTCTTTTAAGGAACTATTGATAAGGCTGCAGGATAGGCATGTGCCTGTAAAAAGGAAAGATAGGAAAAGTAGGATTCGAGAGCCGTGGATAACCAGGGAAATTGAGGATCTGATTAAAATGAAAAGGGAGGTGTACGTTAAGTCCAGGCAACAGAAAACAGATGGAGCTCTGGAGGAATACAGAGAGAGTAGGAAAGAACTCAAACGGGGAGTTAGAAGGGCAAAAAGAGGTCACGAGATGTTCTTGGCAGGCAGGATTAAGGAGAATCCTAAGGCATTCTATTCATACGTTAGGAACAAAAGAGTTGTCAGGGAGAAAATCGGACCTCTCAGGGACAAAGGAGGGGAATTATGCTTAGAACCCAAGGGAATAGGGGAGATCCTAAATGAATACTTTGCATCGGTATTCACGAAGGAGAGGGGCGTGTTAACCGGGAGTGTCTCAGAGGGAGGTGTTGACCCGTTAGAGAAAATCTCCATTACAAGAGAGGAAGTGTTAGGTTTTTTAGGGAACATTAAAACTGACAAAGCCCCAGGGCCTGATGGCATCTATCCTCGACTGCTCAGGGAGACGAGAGATGAAATTGCTGGGCCTCTGACGGAAATCTTTGTCGTTTCTTTGGACACGGGTGAGGTCCCTGAGGATTGGAGGATAGCGAATGTGATCCCGTTGTTTAAGAAGGGTAGCAGGGATAACCCAGGAAATTATAGGCCGGTGAGCTTGACGTCCGTGGTAGGGAAGTTGTTGGAGAGGATTCTTAGAGACAGGATGTGTGTGCATTTAGAACGGAACAATCTCATTAGTGACAGACAGCATGGTTTTGTAAGAGGGAGGTCGTGCCTTACAAATTTGGTGGAGTTTTTTGAGGAAGTGACAAAAACGGTTGATGAAGGAAGGGCCGTGGATGTTGTCTATATGGATTTCAGTAAGGCATTTGACAAAGTCCCACATGGCAGGTTGGTTAAGAAGGTTAAGGCTCATGGGATACAAGGAGAAGTGGCTAGATGGGTGGAGAACTGGCTTGGCCATAGGAGACAGAGGGTAGTGGTCGAAGGGTCTTTTTCCGGCTGGAGGTCTGTGACCAGTGGTGTTCCGCAGGGCTCTGTACTGGGACCTCTGCTATTTGTGATATATATAAATGATTTGGAAGAAGGTGTAACTGGTGTAATCAGCAAGTTTGCGGATGACACAAAGATGGCTGGCCTTGCGGATAGCGAAGAGCATTGTCGGGCAATACAGCAGGATATAGATAGGCTGGAAAATTGGGCGGAGAGGTGGCAGATGGAGTTTAATCCGGATAAATGCGAAGTGATGCATTTTGGAAGAAATAACGTAGGGAGGAGTTATACAATAAATGGCAGAGTCATCAGGAGTATAGAAACACAGAGGGACCTAGGTGTGCAAGTCCACAAATCCTTGAAGGTGGCAACACAGGTGGAGAAGGTGGTGAAGAAGGCATATGGTATGCTTGCCTTTATAGGACGGGGTATAGAGTATAAAAGCTGGAGTCTGATGATGCAGCTGTATAGAACGCTGGTTAGGCCACATTTGGAGTACTGCGTCCAGTTCTGGTCGCCGCACTACCAGAAGGACGTGGAGGCGTTAGAGAGAGTGCAGAGAAGGTTTACCAGGATGTTGCCTGGTATGGAGGGTCTTAGCTATGAGGAGAGATTGGGTAAACTGGGGTTGTTCTCCCTGGAAAGACGGAGAATGAGGGGAGATCTAATAGAGGTGTACAAGATTATGAAGGGTATAGATAGGGTGAACAGTGGGAAGCTTTTTCCCAGGTCGGAGGTGACGATCACGAGGGGTCACGGGCTCAAGGTGAGAGGAGCGAAGTATAACTCAGATATCAGAGGGACTTTTTTACACAGAAGGTGGTGGGGGCCTGGAATGCGCTGCCAAGTAGGGTGGTGGAGGCAGGCACGCTGACATCGTTTAAGACTTACCTGGATAGTCACATGAGCAGCCTGGGAATGGAGGGATACAAACGATTGGTCTAGTTGGACCAAGGAGCGGCGCAGGCTTGGAGGGCCGAAGGGCCTGTTTCCTGTGCTGTACTGTTCTTTGTTCTTTGTTCTTCTTTGTTCTAATCCCCACCCATCAGAACATAAGCATAATGTCTTTAAGACACGCTATTTGTTAGCGCAAAAGAGAACATTATCACGTACTTAGCTAAACTCGCACCCCAGCTGTGCTCAGCAAGCTGGAGCCTGTGGTTATCTTGTTTTGTCAGTTTACTCCCATGAGCTGTTTCTCTGCCATTCTTGCAAGCCCAATAGTTCACCGTGCCCTCTACAGTGGACATTCACTCTTTAATATCTCACACTGGGGCAATTTTTTCACACAGAGGGTGGTGAGTGTCTGGAACAAGCTGTCAGAGGTAGTAGTAGAGGTGGGTACAATTTTATCTTTTAAAAATTTACATGGATACGATGGGTATAGAGGGATATGGGGCAAATGCGGGCAATTGGGATTAGCTTAGGGTTTTTTTAAAAAAAGGGCGGCATGGACAAGTTGGGCCGAAGGGCCTGTTTCCATGCTGTAAACCTCTATGACTCTCTGACTCTATGACAGCAAGCTGCCTTCCCTAATGGAGATTAGTGAGCCAAATATTTTTTGCACCACATTGCTTTCAGCAATCGACGATGGTTTTTATTCAATTCAATTTTCACCATTTACCATGGTGGGATTCAAACCTGAGTCCCCAGAGCATTCCCCTGGACCTCTGGATTACTGACCCAGCGACAATACCACGACAGCACCATCTCCCCTTCTGTGCTGTGTGATAGTCCTCCTGCTCAAGACGTATTATAATTAGTTTCATATTTTCTGTTCATTTGAATACTTCATATGCAAGACAGTGAACTTCCATCAAGTGTGAGGTCTTGGAGGAAATGCACAGAGTCATTTGTAGTACGAAAGGAGGTCATTCTGCTCTTTGAAGTCATGCCAACTCTTTGCAGAGTAATTCAGTCCCTGCGCCCCTACTCCGTCCCTGTAGCCCTGCAAGTTTATTTCCTTCAAGTACCAATCCAATTTCCTTTTGAAATTATTGATCATTTCTGCTTCAACCACCCTTGTGGGCAGCAAGTTCCAGATTATCACTAATCAGCGTGTTAAAATGTTCTTTCTGATATTTCTCCTGCATATCTTGCCCAATCTAAATACTTATCTCCTCGTCCTTGTACCATCAATTTTTCTTTCCTCCATTATCCAAACTTGTCATAATCTCTACCAAATCTCTCCTCAATCTCCTTTGCTCCAAGGAGAACAACCCCAGTCTTTCCCACCGAATCTTGTAACTAAATTCCTTCATTCCTTCATGGTTCTCTGAAACCATTCTGGTAAATCTCCTCTGAATCTTCCCAAGGGGTCTCACATCCTTCCTAAGGTGTGGTGACCAGAACTAGAAAGTTGGTGCCTAACCAGAGCTTTATTAAGTTTCAGTGTAACTCCCCTACTTTTATACTCAATATCTGTTTATAAAGAACAAAGAAAATTACAGCACAGGACAGTATGAAACACTTGGGAGGCAATCTTACCTTCTCGTCCCACCAGCCGATGGGCGGGGCAAGCCAGTAAGACCGAGCAAGAGGCAGAAAATCGGGCTCGCGCCTGGGAAATAATGTGGATTTAAATATTGTTAGTGAGCCTGGGACGCAATCATTCTGGCTCACTTGACTGAGCGGCCTCGCCGGCGAGGATCACGTATGGTCCCATCAACAGGGACCTGTCGTGATGGCCTTGCTGGTAGGACCAGAGGCCATTGAGGCCCCCCTGAGAGGTAGGGGGAAGGATGGGTAGTGCCCTTTGGGCAGTGTCAGCCTAGCACTGCCAGCCTGAGACCCTGGCAGTGCCGGCCTGGGGTGGGATCTAAGGGGAGGGGCAGGGCCTAAGGGGAGGTGAGTGGGAGGCACTCTGCTACTGGCTATTGGCTGGAGGTCAGCGATTGACCGGAGCAGGCCAGAGCGGAGGGGTGTTAATTGACTGGACTAGGGGGGATTAACAGGGAGCGGTGTGCGATCGACTGGGGGTGGGTGGGGGTTGATACCTTGGGGGTGGGGGGGGCGATCACCTGGGCAGGTGATCACCAGGTGGGGGCAGGGGGAGGGGCAGGCATTATGCAAGTATGGAAGTAACTGACAGATCTTTCTCTGTTCTGTTGCACACAGAAGAGAGATCTGTGCATGCATGATTGTGCCCTCTATTGTTGAGGGTAGTGAGGTATTGGGGAAGGTATCAAGGTCAAGGGTGGGTACCAGTAGACAGGAAGGTGGGTTGAAGTGTGTCTACTTCAATGCAAGGAGCATGAACTTGGGGCGTGGATTGGTACTTGGGACTACGATGTTGTGGCCATTACGGAGACATGGGTAGAACAAGGACAAGAATGGTTGTGGGACGTTCCGGGGTATAGATGTTTCAGTAAGTGTAGGGAAGCTGGTAAAAGAGGTGGAGGAGTAGCATTGTTAATCAAGGATAGTTTAACGGCTGTCGAAAAGGCACTTCGAGGGGGATCTGCACACTGAGGTAATATGGGCTGAAGTTAGAAATAGGAAAGGAGCGGTCACGTTATTAGGAGTTTACTATAGGTCCCTAAATAATAATAGAGATGTGGAGGAAGAAATTGCTAAGCAGGGGGTCACAGGGTAGTTGTCATGGGGGCTTTAACTTTCCAAATATTGATTGGAACCTTTGTGAGTCGAATAGTTCAGATGGGGCAGTTTTTGTGCAGTGTGTGCAGGAGGGTTTCCTGACAGAATGTGTGGATAGGTCGACGAGAGGTGGGGCCACATTGGATTTGGTACTGGGAAATGAACCGGGCCAAGTGTTAGATTTGGTTGTGGGAGAGCACTTTGGAGATAGTGACCACAATTCGGTGTCTTTTGTTATTGCAATGGAGAGGGATAGGGCCGTACGGCAGGGCAAGGTTTATAATTGGGGGAGAGGTAATTATGATGCGATTAGGAAAGAATTAGGGGCATAAGTTGGGAACAGAAACTGTCAGGGAAAGGCACTAATGAAAAGTGGAACTTTTTCAAGGAACAAATACTGTGTGTCCTTGATAGGTATGTCCCTGTCAGGCAGGGAGGAAATGGCCAAGTGAGGGAACCATGGTTCACAAAAGAGGTGGAATCTCTTGTAAAAAGGAAGGGGCAAGCTTATGTAGGGATGAGGAAACAAGGTTCAGATGGCTCGATTGAGGGTTACAAGTTAGCAAGGAATGAGCTGAAAAAGGGGCTTAGGAGAGCTAGGAGGGGGCATGAGAAGTCCTTTGTGGGTCAGATCAAGGATAACCCCAAGGCTTTTTACTCCTATGTGAGGAATAAAAGAATGACCAGGGTGAGGTTAGGGCCGGTCAAGGACAGTAGTGGGAACTTGTGTATGGAGTCAGTAGAGATAGGAGAGGTGATGAATGAATACTTTTCTTCATTGTTCACCAAGGAGAGGGGCCATGTTTTTGAGGAAGAGACGGTGTTACAGGCTAATAGGCTGGAGGAAGTAGATGTTTGGAGGGAGGATGTACTAGCAGTTTTGAATAAACTGAAGGTCGATAAGTCCCCTGGGCCTGCTGAAATATATCCTAGGATTCTTTGGGAGGCAAGGGATGAGATTGCAGTGCCGTTGGCTTTGATCCCAACTCTCACTGTCCACGGGGATGGTGCCAGAGGACTGGAGAGTGGCGAATGTTGTTCTTCTGTTTAAGAAAGGGAATAGAAATGACCCTGGTAATTATAGGCCGGCTAGTCTTACTTCGGTGGTTGGTAAGTTGATGGAAAAGGTCCTGAGGAATAGAACATAGAACAGTACAGCACAGAACAGGCCCTTCGGCCCACGATGTTGTGCCGAGCTTTATCTGAAATCAAGATCAAGCTATCCCACTCCCTATCATCCTGGTGTGCTCCATGTGCCTATCCAATAACCGCTTAAATGTTCCTAAAGTGTCTGACTCCACTATCACTGCAGGCAGTCCATTCCACACCCCAATCACTCTCTGCGTAAAGAACCTACCTCTGATATCCTTCCTGTATCTCCCACCACGAACCCTATAGTTATGCCCCCTTGTAATAGCTCCATCCACCCGAGGAAATAGTCTTTGAACGTTCACTCTATCTATCCCCTTCATCATTTTATAAACCTCTATTAAGTCTCCCCTCAGCCTCCTCCACTCCATGGGATTTACAACCATTTAGAAAGATGCGGATTAATCCGGGATAGTCATCACGGATTCGTGAAGGGCAAGTCGTGCCTCACAAATTTGATAGAATTTTTTGAGGAGGTAACTAAGTGTGTTGATAAAGGTAGGGCAGTTGATGTCATATACATGGATTTTAGTAAGGTGTTTGATAAGGCCCCCCATGGTTGGCTTATGATGAAAGTAAGGAGGTGTGGGAAAGAGGGAAAGTTGGCCGATTTGATAGGTAACTGGCTATCTGATCGAAGTCATGATGTGGAGATACCGGCGTTGGACTGGGGTGAACACAGTAAGAGTTTTAACAGCACCAGGTTAAAGTCCAACAGGTTTATTTGGTAGCAAATACCATTAGCTTTCAGAGCGCTGCTCCTTCGTCAGATGGAGTGGAAATGTGCTCGCAAACAGGGCACAGAGACACAAAATCAAGTTACAGAATACTGATTAGAATGTGAATGTGAATCCAGACAATGTGGGTGGAGGGAGCATTAAGCACAGGTTAAAGAGATGTGTATTGTCTCCAGATAGGACAGCCCGCAAGTCCAGGAGGCAAGCTGTGGGGGTTACTGATATCAGTAAATTTTGCAATTTGACTCGATATCGCAATCCCTGAGTCATTTATATATAATTTTAAAAGCAGTGATCCTAGCACTGACCCTTGGGAAACACCACCATCTACCATTCTCCATTCTGAAAAACAACCATTTGCCGCAACTTTTCTGTCTTTAAATCATTTTTTATCCAATTGGGCACAGACTCTCCTATTCCATGAACCTCAATTTTGTTAACCAGCCTTTAATGTGGTACTTTGTCAAACATTTTCTTAAAATCCATATAGATGACATCCATTGCATTTCCTTCTTCACCTTCTCTGTTACATCATCAAATATTCAAGATACAAGCATGACCTGCTTTTTATAAATCCATGCTGGCTCTCCTAAATTCAGATTTGGAGATGCCGGCGTTGGACTGGGGTGAACACAGTAAGGAGTCGAACAACACCAGGTTAAACTCCAACAGGTTTATTTGGTAGCAAACGCCACTAGCTTTCGGAGCGCTGTTCCTTCGTCAGGTGAGTGGGAGATCTGCTCAGACACAGCAAACAGGGCATAGAAAGACACAAACTCAATTTACAGAATAATGAATAACGATTGGAATGCGAGTCTTTACAGCTCATCAAGTCTTAAAGGTACAGACAATGTGAATGGAGGGAGCATTAGCACAGGTTAAAGAGATGTGTATTGTCTCCAGACAGGACAGCCAGTGTGATTTTGCAAGTTGTGAGAGTTACAGATAGTGTGACATGAACCCAAGATCCCAGTTGAGGCCATCCTCATGTGTGCGGAACATAGAAACATAGAAAAACTACAGCACAAAACAGGCCCTTCGGCCCCACAAGTTGTGCCGAACATATCCCTACCTTTTAGGCCTACCTATAACCCTCCATCCTATTAAGTCCCATGTACTCATCCAGGAGTCTCTTAAAAGACCCTATTGAGTTTGCCTCCACCATCACTGATGGCAGCCGATTCCACTCGCCCACCACCCTCTGTGTGAAAAACTTCCCCCTAACATTTCCCCTGTACCTACCCCGCAGCACCTTAAACCTGTGTCCTCTCGTAGCAGCCATTTCCACCCTGGGAAAAAGCCTCTGAGAGTCCACCCAATCTATGCCTCTCAACATCTTATATACCTTTATTAGGTCTCCTCTCATCCTACGTCTCTCCAAGGAGAAAAGACCGAGCTCCCTCAGCCTATCCTCACAAGGCATGCCACTCAATCCAGGCAACATCCTTGTAAATCTCCTCTGCACCCTTTCAATCTTTTCCACATCCTTCCTGTAATGAGGCAACCAGAACTGAGCACAGTACTCCAAGTGGGGTCTGACGAGGGTCTTATATAGCTGCATCATTATCCCCGGACTTCTAAACTCAATCCCTCAATTGATAAAGGCCAGCATACCATACGCCTTCTTAACCATCTCCTCCACCTGCGGGGCCGATTTTAGAGTCCTATGGACCCGGACCCCAAGGTCCTTCTGATCCTCTATCGTACTAAGAGTCTTTCCCTTTATATTGTACTCCTTCATCCCATTTGACCTGCCAAAATGGACCACGACGCATTTATCTGGGTTGAAGTCCATCTGCCACTTGTCCGCCCAGTCTTGCATCCTATCTATGTCCCTCTGTAACTTCTGACATCCCTCCAGACTATCCACAGCCTCACCAACCTTCGTGTCATCGGCAAACTTACCAACTCATCCCTCCACTTCCTTATCCAGGTCATTTATGAAAATGACAAACAGCAAGGGTCCCAGAACAGATCCCTGGGGCACTCCACTGGTGACTGACCACCATTCAGAAAAAGACCCGTCTACAACCACTCTCTGCCTTCTGCAGGCAAGCCAGTTCTCAATCCACAAGGCAACGGCCCCTTGGATCCCATGCCCTCTCACTTTCTTGAGAAGTCTTGCATGGGGAACCTTATTGAACGCCTTGCTGAAGTCCATGTAAACCACATCTATCGCTTTTCCTTCGTCAATGTGTTTAGTCAGATTTTCGAAGAACTCCACCAGGCTCGTAAGGCACGATTTGCCTTTGACAAAGCCATGCTGACTACTTTTGAGCATACTAAACTTCTCTAAATGTTCATAAATCCTGTCCCTCAGGATCTTCTCCATCAGTTTACCAACCACTGAGGTTAGACTCACCGGTCGGTAATTTCCTGGGCTATCCCTATTCCCCTTCTTGAAAATAGGAACCACATCCCCAATCCTCCGGCACCTCTCCCATCTCCATCGACGACGCAAAGATCATCGACAGAGGCTCTGCAATCTCTTCCCTCGCCTCCCACAGTAACCTGGGGTACATCCCATCCGGACCCGGTGACTTATCTATCTTGATGCCATTCAAAGATTCCAGCACAACCTCTTTCTTAAAGTCCACATACTCAATCTTTTCAGTCCACCGCAAGCCCGCAGTACATCCACCCAGGTCCTTTTCTGTGAAAACCGAGGCAAAATACTCATTAAGCATCTCTGCCATTTCTACTGGTTCCGTACAGACTTTCCCGCCTTCACCTTTTATAGGCCCTATTCCTTCACGTCTCATCCTTTTACTCTTCACATATTTATAGAACGCCGTAGGGTTCTCCTTAATCATACCTGCCAAGGCCTTCTTGTGACCCCTTCTGGCTCTCCTAATTTCCTTCTTTAGTTCCTTCCTACAAGCCGTATACTCATCTAGATCCCCATCTTTGCCAAGCTCTCTGAACCTTTTGTATGCTTTCCTTTTCTTCTCGACTAGATCCCGCACAGCTTTCGTGCACCACGGTTCCTTTAACCTACCAACTCCTCCCTGTCTGCTACTAACGTTGTCCTGTAGAACTCTAGACAGACATTCCTTGAAAAACTGTCACCTCTCTTCAGTACATTTCCCCGAGAATACCTCCTTCCAATTTACTCCTCTAATTTGCTGCCTTATGTCTTCATATTTCCCCTTACTCCATATAAACGTTTCCTAGCTTGCCTGATCCTCTCTTTTCCCAATGCAAGCATAAAGGAGATAGAGTTATGATCGCTGTCCCCAAGATGCTCTCCCACTGAGAAATCTGACACCTGTCCAGGTTCATTGGTCAGTATCAGATCAAGTACAGCCTCTCCTCTTATAGGCTTGTCCACATGCTATGTTAGGAAACCCTCCTAAACACACCTATTGAACTCCTCCCCATCCAATCCCCTTATCCTAGGGATATTCCAATCTATTTTTGGGAAATTAAAATCTCCCATCGCAGCAACTCTGTTATTATTGCATCTCTCCAGGATCTGTTTCCCTATCTGCTCCTCCACCTCCCTGTTACTATTGGGCGGCCTATAGAAAACTCCCAGCAAAGTGATCGACCCCTTCCCACTCCGAACTTCCACCCACAGAGACTCTGTAGACAATCCCTCCACAGCATGCACCTTCTCTACAGCTGTGACACTATCCCTGATCAGCAGTGCCACTCCACCCCTTCTCTTGCCTCCCTCCCTGTCCTTCCTGAAACATCTGAATCCCGGCACCTGGAGTATCCAGTCCTGTCCCTGAGACATCCAAGTCTCCATAATGACCACCACATCACACTTCCAGGCATCGATCCACGCTCTGAGCTCATCCCCTTTATTCACTATACTCCTGGCATTAAAGTAAACACATCTCAATCCTTTGGTCTGAGCTCTCCCCTTCTCTATCCCCCGCCCATCCTCCCTCTTGCACTATCTATAACCCTTCTCTGTTTGTGAGCTAACTACCTCGCTCCCAGTCACCTCGTCTCGATCCCCTCCCCCCAACCTATCTAGTTTAAACTCTCCCCAGTAACCTTAGCCAACCATTCCGCCAGGATATTGGAACTTGGCTATCAGTCTCTGCTCAGCAACTCTGCGCTGTCGTGTGTTGTGAAGGCCGCAGCCAGAAAATAACCTTTCTATAATAGGGTGACCAGAACTGGATGCAGTATTCCAAGTGTGGCCTTACCAATGTCTTCTGCAACTTCAACAAGACATCCCAACTCCTGTATTCAATGTTCTGACCATGAAACCAAGCATGCCGAATGCCTTCTTCACCTGTCTGTCCATCTGTGGCTCCACTTTCAAGGAGCTATGAACCTGTACCCCTACTCTTTGTTCTATAACTCTTCCCAATGCTCCACGATTAACTGAGTAAGTCATGCCCTGGTTCGATCTACCAAAATGTATCACCTCGCATTTATCTAAATTAAACTCCATCTGGCATTTGTCAGTCCGCTGGCCCAATTGATCAAGATCCCGTTGCAATCCAGATAACCTTCTTCACTGTCCACTGTGCCACCAATCTTGGTGTCAACTGCGAATGTACTAACCATGCCTCCTATATTCTCATCCAAATCATTAACATAAATGACAAATAACAGTGGACCCAGCACCAATCCCTGAGGCCACACGCTGGTCACTCAGTCATCGAGTATATTCAAGATAGAAATCTATAGATTTCTACATCTTAAAAACATAATGGATACAGGGATAATGTGGCAAAATGGCGTTGAAGTGGATGATCAGCCATGATCTCATTGAATGGCAGAGTGGGCTTGAAGGGCTGAATGGCCTATTCCTGCTCCTATTTCTATTAATTTTATGTTCTTAGTCTTTGATTACTTGGGTTGTACATATAAAGTTTGGTTTTTATTTAGAAAGAGTGAATGGAACTTGTTAATTCTTCATAAATTGGGTGTTCAAGTGGATCAGGTGATGGGGATTAACCAGGAATCCACTTGTGCTCCTACATATTGGCACAGTCTAAAACCTTGGCTGGTGATTTTGGAGGTGAATATTTACAATGTGTGGTTCTACACTAAAAATGTGTAAGTATGTAAAAGTTCTTGAGTTCTATTCTTCACCACTTGGTTATCTGAAGTGTTGGCAACCAGAGGACACAGCTTTAAAATAATTGGCAAAAGGATGAGAGCAGGAATGAGGAAAAGATCCACAGTCAGCTGTTGTGATCTGGAATGCACTGCTTGAAAGAGAAGTGGAAGCAGATTCAATGGTAAGTTTCAAAAGGGAATTGGACTTGCAGCCAAAGGAAACATTTGCAGGGCTGAAGAGAAAAAGCAAGGATATGAGATAATATGATAGCTCTTACAAAGAGCCAACACTGCCCTGATGAGCTGAATTGTTTCCTTTGACACTGCCATTCTGTAATTGAAGTACTCAGCAGGCCAAGCAGTTTCCATGGAGAGAGAAGCAGAGATTTAACACTTCAGGTCAATAACCAGAATTGGGAGATGTGAGAGATGAACAGATTATCAGCAAGCACAGAATCAGACGAAGGAGTTGAGGGCAGGAGCTGATTAAATGGCAGCAAAGTGATTTTAGTTTATTTAATTTTTTCATTAAATGTGGGTGTCACTGGCAAGGCGAGTATTTGTTAACCATCCCGAATTACCCTCAAACTGAGTAATTTGCTGCACCATTGCAGAGGGCAGTTAAGAATCAACCACATTGTGTGAGTCTGGAGTCACATGTCGGCCAGACCAAGTAAGGACAACAGATTTTCTTCCCTGAAGGACATGAGTGAACCAGATGGGGTTTTAGTGATTATCAACAATGGTTTCACAGTCACCTGAGACCAGTTTTTCTAAACAAAAATCCAGATTTATTAATTGAATTTAAATTTAATTAATTGCCATCGCAGGATTTGAACCCATAGCCCCAGCACATTAGCCTGAGGATTACTACTCTCGTGACATTACCATTATGCCACTGTCTTCCCCTTAAGTGTAAGGCCAAAGGAAGGGATGATGAGGGGAATGAGAGAAAGGGAAGACATGCATAAATGTTCACAGCAAAATAACACAGGGGAAGCCTGGACAATCTGGCAAGATGAAAGTCCGAAGAAACTTGAAGGCTGAGGTACACTGATCATTAAAATGTCATAAGCATGTACAGAAAATAATCACCCAAAGGCTAATGGAATGCTGATCTTTATTTTCAGGGGAATGGAATACAAGGGGGTAGATGGGTAGCACAGTGCCAGGAACCTGGGTTTGATTTCGGCCTTGGGCGATTGCGTGCAGTTTGCATGTTCGCATGTTTGCCCCGTGCCTGCATGAGTTTCCTCCGGGTGTTCCAGTTTCCTCCCACAGTTCAAAGATGTGCAGTTGAGGTGGATTGGCCATGCTAAATTAGTCCTTAATATCCAAAGATGTGTAGGTTAGGTGGATTAAACATGGTAAATGTGCGGTTTTATGGCGATAGAGCAGAGGGGAGGGCATGGGTAAGGTGCTCTTTCAGAGAGTTGGTGCAGTCTTGATGGGCCAAATGGCCTCCTTCTGCACTGTGGGGGGTCTTTGTCATGGTTCAGCAGCATAATAACCTGGCGAGATCACAATTGGAGTACAGTGTGAAGTTCTGGGCACATAAGACCATAAGACATAGGAGCAGAATTAGGCCACTTAGCCTATCGAGTCTGCTCCGCCATTCGATCATGGCTGATATTTTTCTCATCCCCATTCTCTTGCCTTTTCCCCATAACCCCTGATCCTCTTATTAATCAACAACCTTTCTATCTCTATCGCAAAGACACTCTGACCTGACGTCCACAACCTTCTGCGCAAAGAGTTCCAGACTCTCTGGCTGAAGAAATTCCTCCTCATCTCTGTTTTAAAGGTTTGTCCCTTTAGTCTAAGGTTGTGTCCTCTGGTTCTAGTTTTTCGTACTAGTGGAAACATCCTCTCCATGTCTACTCTATCTAGGCCTTGCAGTATCCTGTAAGTTTCAATAAGGTCCCCCCTCATTCTTCTAAACTCCAACGAGTACAGACCCAGAGTCCTCAACCATTCCTCATATGACAATCTCTTCGTTCCAGGGATCATTCTTGTGAACCTCCGCTGGGCCCTTTCCAATGCCAACACATCCTTCCTTAGATACGGGGCCCAAAACTGTTCACAGTATTCCAAATGGGGTCTGACCAGAGTCTTATACAGCCTCAGAAGTACATCTCTGCTCTTGTATTCTCGCCCTCTCGACATGAATGCTAACATTGTATTTGCCTACCTAACTGCCGACTGAACCTGCATGTTAACCTTAAGAGAATCTTGAACAAGGACTCCCAAGTCTCTTTGTGTTTCTGATTTCCTTTCGCATTTCCCCATTTAGAAAATAGTCTATGCTTCCATTTCTCCATTCGCACCTTAGGAATTGTTGTGGGAAATTACCACCTGAGTCAGATTGGAGGTTCAATAACACAGTTTTATTGCGGACACGAAGCTTCGGGGAGAAAGCACTGGTACTCCGCAGTACTTGGCAGCTACCTTCTCAATTATACAATAGCAGTTGATCATTTTTATACCTTTTAGACAATGGATAGTCTGGACATTAGCCATTTTACACATCGTTATTGTTGAGTAGACAGATCATGGTGATCGATAGTTAACACATCGTTACAATCAGACAGGTACAGACATGGGCATTTAACATCGCATTGTTCATAGAATGGATACATTTCCTCTATCAATGACTATCAATGACTGGTTTCGGTCTATGCATACAGTGATTGGTTTTGCTGCATTTATGTATTTATGTTCCCATCTATGGCTGATCTTGTTATCATGGGTCTGTCCTTATCTTTAAAGTGCCTCAAGCTCTGACTGGCTTCCAGCAGCATTTGGTTCCTGCATGTTTAACTTTAAATAACTGTCTGTGAACTTTAAGTAGCTGTCTGTGCTAAAAGCCAGTGCCTGCTTAATGTCTCTTTCCAGGTAACCATTTTGTGTGCCAGGCAACCATTTTGTGTGTCAGGCAACCATTTTTATAATTTTTTCCCATTTCAGAGTGATATTTAGTTTGGAGTGAATGCGATGTATATTTACACATGGTACATGGATTGCAAGGGATTTATTGTTCTGAGAAATTACACAGGCAAGGGTTAAAAACCCTGCAATTAAGAAGGTTTTAGGGTAATTTTTATCAAAATCTTCAAGTTATTAAGTACAACAGATAAGACAGATGGAGAGAAGCTATTTCCACTGGTTGAGGAGTTAAGAACTAAGGAGTTGAGTCAAAAAAATGAAAGCCAGACTTTTCAGGAGTGAGATTTGGAAACTCTTAGACATACACAGGGTGGGGCTGGTTTGGAACTCTCTTCTGCTGATGGTAATTGATGCTGAATCAAATGTTAACTTTATAACTGAGATTAATAGACTTTTGTCAACTAAAGGTATTAAGGAATATGGAGCTAGAGTAAGTGTATTGAGTTAGATCAAAGATCGGCTATGATCTCCTTCAATGGTGAAACAAATGCAAGGGGCTGAATGGCCCCCTCCCATTGCTATGGTTTCTACTTGGTGGAATAATTAGAACTTGATGAAAGCTGCCTATTCACCTTCCCTTCTGAACGTTAGTTGGGACACAGTTGGTAGCGTGCTTACCTGTGAGCTAGAGGTTCCTGGTTCAAGTCCCACTTCAGAGTCTAGAGTGCAAAATCTAGGCTGGCACACCACTGTAGTACTGAACAAGTGCTGCATTGTTGACATACACTTTTGTGTCTTTTAGATGAGATCTTAAACTGTGACTTCATCTGTTCTTTTAGATGAAGTTAAAAAATCCATGTCATTGTTTTGAAGAAGAGCATGTGCATTATCCTTGGTGTCCGGGCCAATATTCATCCCTCAACCAACACCACAGGGAGCTTGCTGTGTGCAGATTGGTTGTCACATTTCCTACATTATAACAGTAACTACACTGCAAAGGTACTTCATTGGCTCTAAAGTACTTTGGTATGTCATAAAAGGTGCTATATAAATGCAGGTCTTTCTTCAAGTAACCTAGGTGTATGGAGGTATTGCTGGCAAAGCCAGCATTTGTTACTCATTCCCTAATTATGATGTGGAGATGGCGGCGTTGGACTGGGGTGGGAACAGTAAGAAGTCTCACAACACCAGGTTAAAGTCCAACAGCTTTATTTGGAATCATGAGCTTTTGGAGCGCTGCTCTTTCATCATCACTGACCCGGAAAGCTCGTGATTCCAAATAAATCTGTTGGACTTTAACCTGGTGTTGTGAGACTTCTAACTATTCCCTAATTACCCTAGGGCTGGATAGCTTGCTAGGCCGTTTCAGAGGGTAGTTAAGAATCAACCACATTTCTGTGGATCTGAAGTCACATGTCGACCAGATCGGGTAAGGACAGTAAATTTCCTTCCCTGAAGGACATTCGTGAACCAGATTTTCTTATGACACCGTTACCATTAAAATTCTGACAGGCTTAGACAGGGTAGATTCGGAAAGAATGTTCCCGATGGGGGAATGCAGAACTAGGGGTCATAGCTTGAGAATAAGGGGTAAATATTTTAGGACTGAAGTGAGGAGAAATTTCTTCACCCAGAGAGTGGTGAATGTATGGAATTCACGACCACAGAAAGTAGTTGAGGCCAAAACATAGTGATTTCAAGAAGAAATTAGATATAGCTCTTGAGGCGAAAGGGATCAAAGGAAATGGGGGAAGGGGTGGGAATCATGCCATGATCATAGTGAATGGCGGAGCAGGCTCGAAGGACTGAATGGCCTACTCCTGCTTTTAGTTTCTATGTTTCTATGTTACTGAGCGAGCTTTCAATTCCAGATTTTTATTACTAAATTGAATTTGAATTTCACCAGCTGCCCTGATGGGATTTGAACCCATGCCCCAGGAGCATCAGCCTGAGTCTCTGGATTGCTAATCCAGTGACAGTTCTGTTCTGGCTGGGAGCGGGAGATGCCTTGAGCAAGTTCCTGGCACTGATGTGATGTCAACTTTGGTTAGCGGCAGTGAAACTTTGGTTGACCTTTATAAAACATTGGCTTGCTCCCACTAGCACGAGTCTAGAAACCTTGCAACTGATGTCCACAATAGAGGCTGCTCATTGCTTTACTTCAACTGGCATTGCCAATTGTTCTCCCACCTCACAATATCTCAGTATGTAAATAAGAGATAGGAGACGCTGCCAACATGTTGGAGTTTACGATCCATGGCAGCTTTCTTGCTTCATCCTATTGAGTATTGGGACCAATTGTAATACCTAACTATAGTCATTAAGTAACCATTATATATTCCCGAGAAGAAGGATGGGACTGGAGCCAATCTTTACACTTTTATTAGTATTTACTTAGTGATATGCATTACAAGCATGCACCTCCTATCCCAACCACCACAGTGTCCGTCTGTTCCTAATTAGAGGAGCACAATTAATGTCCACAACTTGTACACAATTAAACTAACACCAAGAATGGTTTTATTCTGATAATGTGTATCCACAGCACTCTTACTGCCAGCTGCATCTGAAAGTACAAAGGGGACAAACTCCACCTCTCTAATGACAACAAAGGGCTAAATGTTTGTTCTACCTCTAGATTCAATTATTGCAATGGTCTCCTGGCTAATCAACTTGAACCCTCCATATGCTTCAGCTCATCAAAATCTCTGCTTCCTGACTCAAGTCCTCTTTACGCATCAGCTCTGTACTCACTGACCCTCACTGGCTTCTGGTCCAGTAGCAGTTCAAAATTAAAATTCCTCATCACAGCTTCAAATGCCTCCACTGTCTTTACCCCCACCCTCTTCCAGCTCTGTAATCTCTTCCAGATAACTCTCTTGAGATCTCTGCTCCTCCAGTTCCTGCCTCTTCAACATCCTCAGTTTTAATCACTCTTCCATCACTGACCCTGCCTTCAGGCCCCTAATCTCTAGCATTCCCATCCTGAGCCTCTCGGCTTCTCTACATCTCTGTCCTACTTTGAAAGACACCTTAAATCCCCTTCGGGGTGGCATAGTGGTTAGCACTGCTGCCTCACAGCGTCAGAGACCCTTGTTCAATTCTGGCCTTGGGTCGCTGTCTGTGTGGAGTTTGCACATTCTTCCTGTAACTGTGTGGGTTTATTCAAGGTTCTCCGGTTTCCCACCACACTCCAGAGATGTGTGGGTTAGGTTGTTTGGCCATGCTAAACTGCCCTTTAGTGTCAAGGGGACTAGCAGGATAAATACATGGGGTTACAGGGATTGGCCTGGTAGGATTGTCGTCTTTGCAGGCTTGATGGGCTGAATGGCCTCCTTCTGCACTGTAGGGATTCTATGAAATTATATGTTCTTGACCAAGCTTTAGATCTCTTGCACTAATGGATATGTTCCAGTGTCAGAATTGTTCATCCGGTAGTATGTTCAATTGCAAGCAATAAAAGAACTAACTTCATGAAGTAAGTCAAAGAAAAAGGTTTAATAAAGAAACTTCATTACACCAACATTCAGGCTACGCCCTGGGCCTCACAAGTTCCTCACAATTCCCATCTGCTTTCTCGTTATACCGGGTCAGCTGACCACTGCATCATTTTTGCCATCGGTTACATTGTCTACCGGTCAGCTGACCCTCATAGCATGTTACCATTGGAATCTGTTCTAATGTAACCAATATTATCATTGTTACATTATAACAAGAGTTTGTCAGATCCATGAGACTTTTTACTTTGTTCAAGGTGTGATGTGAATACAGGTTGAATGCAGACCTCTGTCTGCTCAGTTTCCAATGAGATGAATGACTATCAGAGGCTCATTGCGAAGGAAATCGAGCGAGACTGATATTGGTGAGCTGTGGCTATTCAGTCTTCCTGTGTAAAGGAGAAGATAGAAAATGCATTTCTGTTGAAGTTACTGGTGATGGAGGCAATAGCAGTGCTTTCTAATTCTGCTTAATTGTGAGGCATGGGGTGTTTTTTTTCCTTTTGTTTGTTTTATTCATTCAAGTGAGAGTTACTGGCAAGGCCCAGATTTTTTTCTCTGGTGAACTGGTGCGATGACAATAATCTCTCCCTCAATGTCAACAAAACAAAGGAGATAGTCATCGACTTTAGGAAGCGTAGTGGAGAACATGCCCCTGTCTACATCAATGGGGATGAAGCAGAAATTGTTGAGAGCTTCAAGATTTTAGGTGTCCAGATCACCAACAACCTGTCCTGGTTTCCCCATGCCGACATTATAGTTACGAAAGCCCACTAAACGCCTCTACTTTCTCAGAAGACTCAGGAAATTTGGCATGTCAGCGACAACTCTCACCAATGCAATTTACAAATGCATCATAGAAAGCATTCTTTCTGGTTGTATCACAGCTTGGTATGGCTCCTGCTCTGCCCAAGACCGTAAGAAACTACGAAGGGTCGTGAATGTAGCCCAGTCCATCCAGCCTCCCATCCACTGACACGGTCTGCACTTCCCGCTTCCACGGCAAAGCAGCCAGCATAATTAAGGACCCCACGCACCCCAGACATTCTCTCTTCCACCTTCTTCCATTGGGAAAAAGATACAAAAGTCTGAGGTCACATACCAACCAACTCAAGAACAGCTTCTTCCCTGCTACCATCAGACTTTTGAATGGACCTACCCCATATTAAGTTGATCTTTCTCTACACCCTAGCTATAACTGTAACACTACATTCCGCACTCTCTCGTTTCCTTCTGTGTGAACGGTATGCTTTGTCAGTACAGCATGCAAGAAACAATACTTTTCACTGTATACTAATACATGTGACAATAATAAATTAAATCAAATTGAATTTCCCTTGAGAAACATACAAAGCTGTGAACTAGGAGCGGTGGTAGGCCATTTGGCCCCTCAAACATCCTCCATTACTCAATAAGATCATGGATGATCTGATCATTACCTCAACTCCACATTCCTGCCTACTCTGGATAAGCTTTGACACCCTTGTTAGTCAAGAGTCTATCTACCTCTGCCTTAAAAATACTCAATAACCCTGCCTCCACCGCTCTTCAGAGAAGAGAACTTCAAAGGCTCACATCCCTCTGAGATAAAGAATTTCTTATCTTCTCTGTCTTAAATGGGAGATCCCTTATTTTTAAATTGTTCCCCTAATTCTGGTCTCTCCCATAAGCTTCCTTCCAGGATCTACCCTGTCAAATTCCCTTATAATCTTATGTTTTAATAAGATCACTCCTCATTCTTTGACCCTGATTGATACAGGCCCAGACTGTCCAACCTTTTCTCAAAAAAAAACACGTCTTTCCCAAGTATCACTGAGTGAACTTTCTCTGATCTGCTTCTAATGCATTTTATTTATATGTGGTGATGAGCTGCCTTCTTGAATCACAGCAGTCCATGTGCTCTTAGGAAGGATTTTGACCCAGCGACAGTGAAAGAACGGTGATTTATTTACAAATCAGAATAGTGAGTGGCTTAGAGGAGAATTGCAGCTGGTGGTTTCCCACATATCTACTGCCCTTGTCCTTCTTGATGGTAGAGGTCGTGGGTTTGGCAAGTGCTGTCCAATGAGCTTTGGTGAGTTACTTCAGTGCCTCTTGTAGATGGTACATACTGCTGCCACTGTGTGTCAGTGATGGAAGGAGTGAATGTTTAAGGTGATGTGCCAATTAAGTGGACCAGTGACATTACAGTGTATGGTGTACATTGCACAGTGGCATAGTGGTTAGCACTACTGCCTCACAGGGCCAGGGACCGGGGTTCAATTCCAGCCTCGGGTCACTGACTGTGTAGAGTTTGCACATTCTTGCTGTGTCTGTGTGGGTTTCCTCCGGGTGTTTCGGTTTCCTCTCACAGTCCAAAGATGTGCGGGTTAGGTTGATTGGCCATGCTAAATTGACCCTAATGTCAGGGGATTAGCAAGGTAAACATGTGGGGTTATGGGAATAGGGCCTGGGTGGGATTGTGGTTGGTGCAGACCCCGGTCAAATGGCCTCCTTCTGCACTGTAGGGATTCTTTGATTCTATGATGATTACCATTATGCCACCATCTCATAAGACCATAAGACATAGGAGCAGAATTAGGCCACTCGACCCATCGAGTCTGCTCCACCATTCAATCATGGCTGATTTTTTTCTCATCCCCATTCTCCTGCCTTTTCCCCATCACCCCTGAACTCCTTATTAATCTCCCTCGCATTAAACAGGACAGGGGGGAATAGGGTGTTTGAAACAGCAACTGTGGGCATGGTACCACCATCCATACATGGGTAAAAAAGGATAAGTATATTGTGCAGATCCTTTTCCATGACTTCAGTTACAGTGGAAACTACATGTACTGAAAGGACCTTTTATCAAATTGTCTTTATTCTTTAGCTCATCATCATGAAAGGGTTTATTGACCACTGTTAGGGTTAATTATGAAGTGTCAGCAGTGGCTCAGTGGTAGCTCCTCCCCAATTCTCTCAGCATTCCGGATGAGGTGCTAAAAGAACCCCATCTTATCCAATCTTTCATTAGAGTTAAAATTCTCCGTTCCTGGCAACAGCTTCATAAATCTCCACTATACCCTCTCTCTCTCCAGTGTGATCACATCCTTCCGGTAATGTGGTGACCAGACCTGTACACAGTACTCCAGCTGCAGTCAAGCTAGTGTTTTATATCATAGAAGAATAGAAATCATAGAAATCCTACAGTGCAGAAGGAGGCCATTCGGCCCATCGAGTCTGCACCGACCACAATCCCACCCAGGCCCTACCCCCACATATTTTACCCGCTAATCCCTCTAACCTACGCATCCCAGGACTCTAAGGGGCAATTTTCTAACCTGGCCAATCAACCTAACCTGCACATCTTTGGATTGTGGTAGGAAACCGGAGCACCCGGAGGAAACCCACGCAGACACGAGGAGAATGTGCAAACTCCACACAGACAGTGACCTGAGCCGGGAATCGAACCCGGGACCCTGGAGCTGTGAAGCAGCAGTGCTAACCACTGTGCTACCGTGCCGCCCGTATATAGTTCGAACATAATCTCCCAGCTCTTTTATTCAGTGTCTTGCTTAATAAAGGAAAGGATCGCTAATACACATTATCTCCTACTACTTTCAAGGATCTGTGGACATGCACACTGTTCCTGTACACTTCTCAATATTAAATCGTATTTGAAAAAGTTGCTGATAGAAACAAAGTCTCTTGGCTGTTTTGCTGAAATAACCATGAGGTGATCAGTGAAATCAAAACTGTTTCGTGACTCATCAATTCACTTGGTTGATTCACCTGAATCATTCCTTGTTTTTCTGATGTAATCATTATGGAGTTTATGCTTACGGAATAATAAAAAGAAAGGAAGATTTCTCTTCACATCTATTTTCCTGTCCTACTTATTGCTGATGTGGAGATGCCGGCGTTGGACTGGGGTGAACACAGTAAGAGTTTTAAAAACACCAGGTTAAAGTCCAACAGGTTTATTTGGTAGCAAATACCATAAGCTTTCGGAGCGCTGCTCCTTCGTCAGATGGAGTGGAAATATGCTCTCAAACAGTGCACAGAGACACAAAATCAAGTTACAGAATACTGCCATGATGTGGAGATGCCGGCGTTGGAATTCTGTAACTTGATTTTGTGTCTCTGTGCACTGTTTGAGAGCACATTTCCACTCCATCTGACGAAGGAGCAGCGCTCCAAAAGCTTATGGTATTTGCTACCAAATAAACCTGTTGGACTTTAACCTGGTGTTGTTAAAACTCTTACTACTTATTGCTCCCAGGAGATTTGCTATCAAGATACGTCATGTTCAAATATACCTTTATATCGTGCTTCTCAGAAGCTTCCAATTTTTTGCACAGCAAGGTTCCACAAACAGCAATGTGACAGCCACTAGACAATCTGGAATAAAATATTGGCCAGGGCACTGGAGAAAATTCATCTGCTCTTCTTTGAAATAGATCCTTAAGAACTTTCATGCCTACCTGAGGGAGAAGACAGAGCCTTGGTTTTGCGTCTGAATTAAAAGACTGCATCTTGGGCAGTGCCGCACTCCCTCAGTACTGCACTGGGTTGTCAGCCTGAAGTTTGTGCATTTGCTGCTGAGGTTAATGAATGACTGACAGTCTGAGTTACAATGCCAAAGCAGAACTGGCATAGCTCAATAATACCTCGCAGGCCATGGGAATGAGAATGAAATAATATGTAAATGGTCTACTCATAAGCAGCCTGAATATTAATATTAGCTGACATTGCTGATAACTCTCTCGTAACATATTAAAACTTCATTTAGAAAGGTTCCAGACACTTTACTAAAAGAATTCGCGAACTTTTTAAACATTATGTTGCACCATGAGACAGGAAGACAAAACAGTGTCAAATGAGCATTGTAAAATAGGAGTTGGAAAATCGCTAGCTTGTTTGACATTTTTGCTATTTGTATGAATCAATGAAGAGGGCTGTCAAACAAGCTTGAGCTGCTGAACCACTATCACGCGATTGATAATGTCACACAGTCCCAATCTAGCTGGCAGTCCAACTCTGTGCCATTATTACACCACTTATAGATCAGCTAGATAGTCAATATCTTTTCTCAAAGGTAGGGGATTCTAAAACTAGAGGGCATAGGTTTAAGGTGAGAGGGGAGAGATACAAAAGTGTCCAGAGGGGCAATTTTTTCACACACAGGGTGGTGAGTGTCTGGAACAAGCTGCCAGAGGTAGTAGTAGAGGTGGGTACAATTTTGTCTTTTAAAAAGCACTTGGATAGTTCCATGGGTAGGATGGGTATAGAGGGATATGGGCCAAATGCGGGCAATTTGGATTAGCTTAGGGGTTTTTAAAAAAAAGGGCGGCATGGACAAGGTGGGCCGAAGGGCCTGTTTCCATGCTGTAAACCTCTATGAGTATGACACCACCATTAGCTTCAACAGAACGTCTAAAGCTGCCCACATGAGAACAACCTGTGCAGAATAAGGTAGAAAAAGAGAAACTAATTCCACTGTTGGAGAACCCAGGACAAAGGGGGAGAACCTTAAAATGACAGCTCGGCTGTTGAGTGGGGGCATAAATTCCATAATGATTACATCAGAATAACATGGAATGATTCAAGTGAATCAAGTGCAGATGACTGCACAATGTTCAACACTATTCGCAAATCCTCAGATACTGAAGCAGTTCATGTCCAAATACAGCAAGATCTGGACAATATCAAGGCTTGTGCTGACAAGTGGCAAGTAACATTTGTGCGACACAGTGCCAGGCAATGGCCATCTCCTAAAAGAAAGAATCTAACCATCACCCTTTGATATTCAATGGCATTACCATTGCTTAATCCCCACTATCAACATCCTGGGGGTTACCATTGACGAGAAACTGAACTGGAATAGTCATATGGATACTGTGGATACAAGAGCAGGTCAAAGGTTAGGAATCCTGCAGTGGTGTTCCGCAGGGCTCTGTATTGGGACCTCTGCTGTTTGTGATTTATATAAACGATCTGGAAGAACGTGTAACTGGGGTGATCAGTAAGTTTGCGGACGACACAAAATTGGCAGGACTTGCAGATAGTGAGGAGCATTGTCAGAGGCTACAGAAGGATATAGATAGGCTGGAAATTTGGGCAAAGAAATGGCAGATGGAGTTCGATCCTGATGAATGCGAAGTGATGCATTTTGGTAGAACTAATGTAGGGAGGAGCTATACGATAAATGGCAGAACCATAAAGGGTGTAGATACGCAGAGGGACCTGGGTGTGCAAGTCCACAGATCCTTGAAGGTGACGTCACAGGTGGAGAAGGTGGTGAAGAAGGCATATGGCATGCTTGCCTTTATAGGACGGGGCATAGAGTATAAAAGTTGGGGTCTGATGTTGCAGATGTATAGAACGTTGGTTCGGCCGCATTTGCAATACTGCGTCCAGTTCTGGTCGCCACCTACCAGAAGGACGTGGAGGTTTTGGAGAGAGTACAGAGGAGGTTTACCAGGATGTTGCCTGGTATGGAGGGGCTTAGTTATGAGGAGAGATTGGGTAAACTGGGGTTGTTCTCCCTGGAAAGACGGAGGATGAGGGGAGACTTAATAGAGGTGTATAAAATTATGAAAGGCAGAGATAGGGTGAACGGTGGGAAGCTTTTCCCCAGGTCGGTGGTGACGTTCACGAGGGGTCATAGGTTCAAGGTGAAGTGGGGGAGGTTTAACACAGATTTCAGAAGGACATATTTTACACAGAGGGTGGTGGGGGCCTGGAATGCGCTGCCAGGCAAGGTGGTGGAGGCAGACACACTGGGAACGTTTAAGACTTATCTAGATAGCCATATGAACGGAGTGGGAATGGAGGATAACAAAAGAATGGTCTAGTTTGGACCAGGGAGCGGCACGGGCTTGGAGGGCCAAAGGGCCTGTTCCTGTGCTGTATTGTTCTTTGTTCTTTGAGTAACTCACCTCCTGACACCTCCCAAAGCCTGTCCACCATCAACAAGGCAAAAGGCAGCATGGTAATGAAATTGTCTCTACTTTCCTGGATGAGTGCAACTCCAACAATTCTCAAGAAGCTCAGCACTATCCAGAACAAAGCAGTCCACTTGATTGCTACCCCTTCCACAAAAAACATTCACTCCCTCCACCATCAACAAACAGTGGCAGCTGTGTGTACCATCTACAAGATGCACTACAAGAACTCATCAAGGTTCCATAGACAGCACCCATGACCAAACCCACGACCACTACCATCTAGAAAGACAAGAGCAGCAGGTTCCTGGGAACTCCACCACCTGGAGGTTCCACTCCAAGTCACTCACCATCCTGACTTGGAAATATATTGCTGTTCCTTCAATGTCGCTTGGTCAAAATACTGAAACTCCCTCCCTAACAGCACTGTGGATGTTCCTACTCCTGAGGGACTGCAGCAGATTAAGAAGGCAGTTCACCACCACCTTCTAAAGGGCAACTAAGGATGGTCAATAAAAGTAACGCCCACATTCTGTAAAATGAATTTTTAAAAAGATGGAGCTAAAACAAAATATTAGCCTTGATCTAATGAATAGCTTTGTGGCACAACATGGCTTTATGGCACAACATGGCTTTGTGCATGGTAGATCATGTTTGACCAATCTATTAGAGTTTTTCGAGGAGGTTACCAGGAAAGTGGATGAAGGGAAGGCGGTGGATGTTGTCTACCTGGATTTCAGCAAGGCCTTTGACAAGGTCCCTCATGGGAGGTTAGTTAGGAAGGTTCAGTCGCTGGGTATACATGGGGAGGTAGTAAATTGGATTAGAGAGTGGTTGTGGAGGATTGCTTCTCTGAGTGGAGGCCTGTGACTAGTGGTGTGCCGCAGGGATCAGTGTTGGGTCCATTGTTGTTTGTCATCTATATCAATGATCTGGATGATAATGTGGTAAATTGGATCAGCAGATTTGCTGATGATACAAAGTTTGGAGGTGTAGTGGACAATGAGGAAGGTTTTCAAAGCTTGCAGAGGGATTTGGACCAACTAGGAAAATGGGCTGAAAATGGCAAATGGAATTTAACGCAGACAAGTGTGAGATATTGCACTTTGGAAGGACAAACCGAAGTAGAACGTACAGGTACAGAGTTCCCTAAAAGTGACGTCACAGGTGGATAGGGTCGTAAAGAGTGCCTTTGGTACATTGGCCTTTATAAATCGGAGTATCGAGTATAAAAGTTGGAGTGTCATGGTAAGGTTATATAAGGCATTAGTGAGGCCGAATTTGGAGTATTGTGTACAGTTTTGGTCACCTAGTTACAGGAAGGATGTAAATAAGATTGAAAGAGTGCAGAGAAGGTTCACAAGGATGTTGCCGGGACTTGAGAAGATGAGTTGCAGAGAGAGATTGAATAGGTTGGGACTTTATTCCCTGGAGCGGAGGAGAATGAGGGGAGATTTTATGGAGGTGTATAAGATTTTGATGGGTATAGATAGAGTGAATGCAAGCAGGCTTTTTCCACTGAGGCTAGGGGAGAAAAAAACCAGAGGGCATGGGTTAAGGGTGAAAGGAGAAAAGTTTAAAGGGAATCTTAGGGGGGGCCTCTTCACGCAGAGAGTGGTGGGAGTGTGGAATGAGCTGCCGGATAAAGTGGTAAATGCAGGGTCACTTTTAACATTTAAGAAAAACTTGGACGGGTTCATGGATGAGAGGGGTGTGGAGGGATATGGTCCAAGTGCAGGTCAGTGGGACTCGGCAAAAAATGATTCGGCACAGACAAGAAGGGCCAAAGGGCCTGTTTCTGAGCTGTAATTTTCTGTGGTTCAATGGAATGGTCAAACAGTCTGTGGTGGAAAGGCCTCTCCTTGTTCCTATAACTGGTTTACTTATTCTACAATGAATGGAGACTGGATACAGAATATATATGCGAGTTACCTGGAACCTTCGTCCTTAATGTTACTACAAAATTGGAAATTTCACATGTAATGATTGAGCCATGATTTTGAATTATTTATCTGCCATTGGACAGCTTGGAAAAGGCTCCCAGTAAAAGAATGACCATCTTGAGAGTAGCAGGTTCCTGTGGAACTACATTCCCAAAAGAGAATCAGTGCTTCCTGGGAAATAAAGGGAAGATTGAAATAAAAGATAAAAGCAGAAGGCTGCCGAGGCTGGGTTATTAAGCAGGTTCAAGGCTGAGATAGAAAGGATATTATTAAACTAGAAACAGTGCAGAAGAGATTTACTAGGATGCTGCCGGGACTTGGTGATTTGAGTTATAAGGAGACGCTGGATAGACTGGGACTTTTTTCTCTGGAGCGTAGGAGGCTGAGTGGTGATCTTATAGAGGTCTATAAAATAATGAGGGGCATAGATCAGCTAGATAGTCAATATCTTTTCCCAAAGGTAAGGGAGTCTAAAACTAGAGGGCATAGGTTTAAGAGGAGAGATACAAAAGAGTCCAGAGGGGCAATTTTTTCACACGGTGGGTGGTGAGTGTCTGGAACAAGCCGTCAGAAGTAGTAGTAGAAGCGGGTACAATTTTGTCTTTTAAAAAGCATTTCGACAGTTGAATGGGTAAGATGGGGAAAGGGACTGTGGGCCAAATGCAGGCAATTGGGACTAGCTTAGGGGTTTAAAAAAATGGGCGGCATGGACAGGTTGGGCCGAAGGGCCTGTTTCCATGCTGTAAATCTCTATGACTCCATAGACAGATTTTTAATCACTAAAGGGTTATGGGGATAAGGTGGGAAAATGGAGTTCAGGATTATCATCAGATCAGCCATGATATCATTGAATGGTGGAGCAGACGCGATGAACTAAATGGCCTACTTCTGCTCCTACATTTTATAGTCTTATTTTTGTTTCCTGCCATTGGACAGGTCATGTTCTATTCAGGGTAAAAGCTATGAGCTGACTTCCCACCTTTGCGTTTCTGATGTTGTATTCCTTTCACAGATTTTCCAATCTTAGCACTTTTCACAATTGCATTCCAACTTGTAAAATTCAAAATCACCTTCCAAATAAAATTATACATTCAAAGAATCTTTGAATAGTTTGACATGGTTGCATTTTTTGCTTGTTTTACCAGGATACATTAAAACCTTACAATAAATTTCAAATGTTGATTATATTCTTTCGGAAATGTTTGAAGCTGTTGCTGTCAATCGCACACTGAAATCGAAACCCAACTATCAGGATATAAATCTTTTTTGAGTGTCAACACAGGAGTGGACAAAACTGGCCAATAGGCAATCTCATAAAGAGGCCCCACAATGGCTGACGGGCATGTTGTGGGAAGAGGAGTATAGTTTGGCACAGAGGGCATGAGGGACCATAAGGGGTTGGATAGAGACATGAAGTGGCACGGATGGACATGGGGAGGGTGTGAGAGATGAGGGTTGGAGGGTCTTCATATTTTTATTTTTGTTTCAGGGTGACAACCTGTAACTAGTGGAGTGCCACATGGATCAATGCTGGGGCCATAATTATTAAAACATATATTCATGACTTAGATTAAGAAAGTGAATGTACAGTTGCCAAGTTGGCAACAAATGTTGGGTCAGCAAGCGACACCCACATCCCATGAATTATTTATTTTAAAGTTTGCAGATGACACAAAAATAGATAGGAAGGCAAGTAGTGAGGATGACACAGAGTCTACAGAAGTACATAGACAGAGTAAATGAGTGGGCAAAAACTTGGCAGATGAAATATAATGTAGGAAAATGTCAAGTTATGAATGTTGGTAGAACGAATAAAGGAGATGAATATTATTTAAATGGAGAAAGCTGCAGCACAGAGAGATTTGGAACTTGTACATAAATCACAAAATCTGGCATGAAGGTTCAGCAGGTAATACAGAAAGCAAATGGAATGTTGGCCTTGATTTCAAAGGGAATGGAGTATAAAAATAGGGAAGTCTTGCTAAAACTGTGCAAGACACTAGTTAGAGCACACCTGGTATATTGTGAATAGTTTTGGTCCCCTTATCCAAGGAAATATATACTGGCTTTGGAGGCAGCCCAGAGAAGGTTCACTAGTTTGATCCCGGATATGGAGAGATTTTCTTATGAGGAGAGATTGAGTAGGTTGGGCCTGTACTTACTGGAGTTTAGAATAATGAGAGGCAACTTTATTGAGACATATAGGATTCTCAGGGGCTTGACAAGATACATGCTGAGAGGTTGTGGGAGAGTCACGGTAGCACAGCGGTTAGCACTGCTGCTTCACAGCTCCAGGGACCTGGGTTTGATTCCCAGCTTGGGTCACTGTCTGTGTGGAGTTTGCACATTCTCCTCGTGTCTGCGTGGGTTTCCTCCGGGTGCTCCGGTTTCCTCCCTCAGTCCAAAGATGTGCGGGTTAGGTTGATTGGCCATGCTAAAATTGCCCCTTAGTGTCCTGAGATGCGTAGGTCAGAGGGATTAGCGGGTAAATAGGTGGGGATACGGGAGTACGGCCTGGGTGGGGTTGTGGTCGGTGCAGACTCGATGGGCCAAATGGCCTCTTTCTGCACTATAGGGTTTCTATGATTCTATGAGTCCAGGACTAGAGGGTAGTTTCTCAGAGTAAGGGGTCATCCATTTGAGACAGATAAGGAAATACTCTTCTCACAGAGGGTAGTTAGTTAATCTGGAATTCTTTGCCACAGAGGGCTGTTGAGGCTGGGTAATTAAGTATATTCAAGACTGAGATACAGATTTTTTAATCAGTAAGGGAATGTTATGAAGGGGGAGGTTGATCTCCTCTTTGAGTACTGATACTCAACTACATAATCTGTTAAAGAGTGTGTGAGAAGGGGTAATATCTGCGCTTCAGCAACCTTTAGTGGTCAAATCAAAATAACTACCTGAGACTTTCTTTGTAAAGCAACAAGTAACACTTTATCTAACTAACAGTGAACAGATTAACTAAACTATTTACAAACCGAATAAACACAATTCTAATGGAATACTGTTCAGATACCTTTACAATTGAGATGAGGCTTTCTTTTAAGACATAAATGTGGCTAATAGAACAGTACAGCACAGAACAGGCCCTTCGGCCCACGATGTTGTGCCGAGCTTTATCTGAAACCAAGATCAAGCTATCCCACTCCCCATCATCCTGGTGTGCTCCATGTGCCTATCCAATAACCGCTTAAATGTTCCTAAAGTGTCTGACTCCACTATCACTGCAGGCAGTCCATTCCACACCCCAACCACTCTCTGCGTAAAGAACCTACCTCTGATATCCTTCCTATATCTCCCACCATGAACCCTTGTAATAGCTCCATCCACCCGAGGAAATAGTCTTTGAACGTTCACTCTATCTATCCCCTTTATCATTTTATAAACCTCTATTAAGTCTCCCCTCAGCCTCCTCCGCTCCAGAGAGAACAGCCCTAGCTCCCGCAACCTTTCCTCATAAGACCTACCCTCCAAACCAGGCAGCATCCTGGTAAATCTCCTCTGCACTCTTTCCAGCGCTTCCACATTCTAATATTACAGCTAATACGCTTTATCTGGCTGTATCTCTCTCTATCTCTCTCTCAAGCTGTGAATGTGGCAGACGCAGTTGCTGGCAGAGGCAGTGGCTGACTGGCTCTCTGGAGCTTGGAGCTGGTTCTTACACCCCTGATGACACCAAAATCCCCACAATAGGATTGGTTTACAGGTTATCAAAACATCAAATTCAAATCTGATAGGCTGCTGCTATTCAAATGTCTTGTTTAAACTGATTGAGCAAACTTCAAAAACACCCTGTTGTCTTGGCAGCATCACTGCCTAGGCTTGCGATGCAACGTTTCACTCTATGCTCTCTGTGTATTGCATTTTTGCACCTGCGTCTTTTTCAAAAACACTTTTTTTTAAAAAAAACCATGACATTTTACAACTCTTCGCATTTTAGAAGTTTTTTATAATCTTACAAATACTAACTTCACAACAAACAAAGAACAATACAGCACAGGAACAGGCCCTTCGGCCCTCCAAGCCCGTGCCGCTCCCTGGTCCAAACTAGACCATTCTTTTATATCCCTCCATTCCCACTCCGCTCATATGGCTGTCTAGATAAGTCTTAAACATTCCCAGTGTGTCCACCTCCTCCACCACCTTGCCTGGCAGCGCATTCCAGGCCCCCACCACCCTCTGTGTAAAATATGTCCTTCTGATATCTGTGTTAAACCTCCCCCCCTTCACCTTGAACCTATGACCCCTCGTGAACGTCACCACCGACCTGGGGAAAAGCTTCCCACCGTTCACCCTATCTATGCCTTTCATAATTTTATACACCTCTATTAAGTCTCCCCTCATCCTCCGTCTTTCCAGGGAGAACAACCCCAGTTTACTCAATCTCTCCTCATAACTAAGCCCCTCCATACCAGGCAACATCCTGGTAAACCTCCTCTGTACTCTCTCCAAAGCCTCCACGTCCTTCTGGTAGTGTGGCGACCAGAACTGGACGCAGTATTGCAAATGCGGCCGAACCAGCGTTCTATACATCTGCAACATCAGACCCCAACTTTTATACTCTATGCCCCGTCCTATAAAGGCAAGCATGCCATATGCCTTCTTCACCACCTTCTCCACCTGTGATGACACCTTCAAGGATCTGTGGACTTGCACACCCAGGTCCCTATGCGTATCTACGCCCTTTATGGTTCTGCCATTTATCGTATAGCTCCTCCCTACATTATTTCTACCAAAATGCATCACTTCGCATTCATCAGGATTGAACTCCATCTGCCATTTCTTTGCCCAAATTTCCAGCCTATCTATATCCTTCTGTAGCCTCTGACAATGCTCCTCACTTCTGCAAGTCCTGCCAATTTTGTGTTGTCCGCAAACTTACTGATCACCCCAGTTACACCTTCTTCCAGATCGTTTATATAAATCACAAACAGCAGAGGTCCCAATACAGAGCCCTGCGGAACACCACTAGTCACAGGCCTCCAGCCGGAAAAAGACCCTTCCACTACCACCCTCTGTCTTCTGTGACCAAGCCATTTCACCACCCATCTAGCCACCTCCCCCTTTATCCCATGAGATCCAGTAATCAAGGGTTATGGGAATTAAGTGGAAAAGTGGAGTTGAAGGTTATCATATCAGATCAGTTATCATAGAAACCCGACAGTGTAAAAGAAGGCCATTCAGGCCAACCAGTCTGCACCAACAACAATCCCACCCAGGCCCTATCCCCGTAACCCCTCATATTTGCTCTGCTAATCCCTCTAACCTACGCATCCCGGCACCCTAAGGGACAATTTAGCATGGCCAATCAATCTAACCCCACATCTTTGGACTGTGGGAGGAAACCAGAAGAAACCCAAGCAGACACGAGGAAAATATACAAACTCCACACAGACAGTGACCCAAGCCAGGAATCGAACCCAGGTCCCTGCAGCTGTGAGGCGGCAGAGCAGATTCGATGGGCTGAATGGCCTACTTCTGCTCCTATGTCTTATGGTCTTATTTTAACTATGAAAAAGTCCCACAGCACAAAGACGGGTCTTTTAAACAGGCTGCTGACTCCGAATGTTTTCCCGGCTCGGCCAACCTACTCCACCACAACACCAGCAATTGACCTGGGAGTGGCTGATTGAACATTGCAGACGTAACATCCAACTGTGCTAAAGCCGACCTGTTGGATGAAGAACTTTGTCACATCTCACTTACCCTGTACCTAATTTGGTGTCAGTAACTGTATGCCAAATGTAGGAAAACCTTCACCTTAAAAACTGCTCCACTATAGTTGCAACAAACTGTGTTATAAAGTCAGAGTATCTACCTTGCTTTCTCAGAAGTTTTACCAATGATACCTGTGATCCATTTAGTGTATTCTTGTAAAGTGTTTTATTTTCTCGTTACAGACAGATTCATCAACTGTGTCAGGAGATCAACAAAAGAGAGGAAAAAAGGAGCTTCTTTCCAAAGAGGTAAAGAGTGATATTAATGTGACAACCAGAAAATGTACAAAATATAGAATTGAAGAACATTGGGAAACACACAGCAAGTCACTCAGTACATGAGGGAGGAGGATAGACTCATGTTTCAGGTGGAACTTCCAAATGAAGGGCCAATGAAAAGTGAACCTCTCTGCTTCTGGTGCTAACTTTGAAGGTGTTCCTCTGTCCAATCCTGTCTGTCTTTAAACCTGCCACATTATAGAGGTCACATTTGAAAGTGTCAAGAGAAGGGGAAGGGGAGTTCATTTTACCACTCCCTACTCCACAGGTACTGATGCCATTGCATCTATCCAATCATACAAAGTGAACTGAGATCTTCTTGACCTGAAAGGTCCCATTGAGGTATATTAACCAGATGTTACTGTGAAACTTCCATTACTTGCACTGCTATTGCCCAACCTCAATAATCGGAAAGAACCATTGGTTGGAGGAACCCTTGAACATGACAGGGCCGAGTGTGGTCCGTGGACCTCGTTCCCACCGACACACAACCTGCCCGACTCTGAAGAGGGCTGGGTATCAAGGAGCGTTGCCAACTATCCCAAAACAGGAGGGGGCCAATTGCAAATGGCAGTTTTTGCTGTGCAGAAAACTCTCCAACTGTTCCAGCGCAATTTATTCACCTGGACTCCTTTGAAAATACAGAATGAATTAAACTTGCAACAAAGGCTGGGTGCTGCGACGAGAACAGAAAATTTGGAGCCAAAAGTCCATTGACTTTCAGGAGGACCTGAAAATCCCGCTCAAAGATCCAATTTTTAAAATGAACTCCAGAAAGCCCTTGTGTTCATATTCCATGATCTCAAAACCGCTTATTTTACAACCAATGAAGTGACATTGAAAATATGTCACTGTCGTAAAGCAGGAAATGTGACGCAGCAAAATCCCACAATAGAAATCATAGAAATCCTACAGTACAGAAAGAGGCCATTCGGCCCATCGATTCTGCACGACCACAATCCCACCCAGGCCCTACCCCCATATCCCTACATATTTTACCCACTAATCCCTCTAACCTACACATCTCAGGACACTAAGGGGCAATTTAATCATGGCCAATCAACCTAACCCACACATCTTTGGAATGTGGGAGGAAACCGGAGCACCCGGAGGAAACCCACGCAGACACGAGGAGAATGTGCAAACTCCGCACATACAGTGACCTAAGCCAGGAATCGAACCCAGGTCCCTGGAGCTGTGAAGCAGCAGTGCTAACCTCTGTGCTACCGTGCTGCCCATATATAGCTTTAACATTAAGCACCAGATTTTTATGATGCTGTTTGAAAGATAAATAGTCGGCAGGATACCAAGGAGCATTCCCCTACCTCACCTCTAAAGTAGCAACATTGGATCTTGTACCCTTTAGAACATAGAACATAGAACATAGAACAGTACAGCATAGAACAGGCCCTTTGGCCCACGATGTTGTGCCGAGCTTTATCTGAAACCAAGATCAAGCTATCCCACTCCCTATCATCCTGGTGTGCTCCATGTGCCTATCCAATAACCGCTTAAATGTTCCTAAAGTGTCTGACTCCACTATCACTGCAAGCAGTCCATTCCACACCCCAACCACTCTCTGCGTAAAGAACCTACCTCTGATATCCTTCCTGTATCTCCCACCACGAATCCTATAGTTATGCCCCCTTGTAATAGTTCCATCCACCCGAGGAAATAGTCTTTGAACGTTCACTCTATCTATCCCCTTCATCATTTTATAAACCTCTATTAAGTCTCCCCTCAGCCTCCTCCGCTCCAGAGAGAACAGCCCTAGCTCCCGCAACCTTTCCTCATAAGACCTACCCTCCAAACCAGGCAGCATCCTGGTATATCTCCTCTGCACTCTTTCCAGCGCTTCCACATCCTTCCTATAGTGAGGTGACCAGAACTGCACACAATACTCCAAATGTGGTCTCACCAAGGTCCTGTACAGTTGCAGCATAACCCCACGGCTCTTAAACTCAAACCCCCTGTTAATAAAAGCTATAGGCCTTCTTCACAGCTCTATCCACTTGAGTGGCAACCTTTAGAGATCTGTGGATATGAACCCCAAGATCTCTCTGTTCCTCCACAGTCTTCAGAACCCTACCTTTGACCCTGTAATCCACATTTAAATTAGTCCTACCAAAAGGAATCACCTCACATTTATCAGGGTTAAACTCCATTTGCCATTTTTCAGCCCAGCTTTGGATCCTATCTATGTCTCTTTGCAGCCTACAACACCCCTCCACCTCATCCACTACTCCACCAATCTTGGTGTCATCAGCAAATTTACTGATCCACCCTTCAGCCCCCTCCTCTAAGTCATTAATAAAAATCACAAAGAGCAGAGGACCAAGCACTGATCCCTGCGGCACTCCGCTAGCAACCTGCCTCCAATCCGAAAATTTTCCATCCACCACCACCCTCTGTCTTCGATCAGACAGCCAGTTACCTATCCAATCGGCCAACTTTCCCTCTATCCCACACCTCCTTACTTTCATCATAAGCCGACCATGGGGGACCTTATCAAACGCCTGACTAAAATCCATGTATATGACATCAACTGCCCTACCTTCATCAACACACTTAGTTACCTCCTTAAAAAATTCTATCAAATTTGTGAGGCACGACTTGCCCTTCACGAATCCATGCTGACTATCCCGGATTAATCCGCATCTTTCTAAATGGTCATAAATCCCATCCCTTAGGACCTTTTCCATCAATTTACCAACCACCGAAGTAAGACTAACCAGTCTATAATTACCAGGGTCATTTCTATTCCCTTTCTTAAACAGAGGAACAACATTCGCCATTCTCCAGTCCTCTGGCACCATCCCCGTGGACAGCGAGGACCCAAAGATCAAAGCCAAAGGCTCTGCAATCTCATCCCTTGCCTCCCAAAGAATCCTAGGATACATTTCATCAGGCCCAGGGGACTTATCGACCTTCAGTTTATTCAAAACTGCCAGGACATCCTCCCTCCGAACATCTATTTCCTCCAGCCTATTAGCCTGTAACACCTTCTCTTCCTCAAAAACATGGCCCCTCTCCTTGGTGAACACTGAAGAAAAGTATTCATTCATCACCTCACCTATCTCTACTGACTCCATACACAAGTTCCCACTACTGTCCTTGACCGGCCCTAACCGCACCCTGGTCATTCTTTTATTCCTCACATACGAGTAAAAAGCCTTGGGGTTTTCCTTGATCCGACCCGCCAAGGACTTCTCGTGTCCCCTCCTAGCTCTCCTAAGCCCCTTTTTCAGCTCATTCCTTGCTAACTTGTAACCCTCAATCGAGCCATCTGAACCTTGTTTCCTCATCCCTACATAAGCTTCCCTCTTCCTTTTCACAAGACATTCCACCTCTTTCGTGAACCATGGTTCCCTCACTCGGCCATTTCCTCCCTGCCTGACAGGGACATACCTATCAAGGACACACAGTATTTGTTCCTTGAAAAAGTTCCACTTTTCATTAGTTCCTTTCCCTGACAGTTTCTGTTCCCAACTTATTAGTTGGGCACGGTAGCACAGTGGTTAGCACTGCTGCTTCACAGCTCCAGGGTCCTGGGTTCGATGCTCGGGTCACTGTCTGTGTGGAGTTTGCACATTCTCCTCGTGTCTGCGTGGGTTTCCTCCGGGTGCTCCGGTTTCCTCCCACAGTCCAAAGATGTGCGGGTTAGGTTGATTGGCCAGGTTACAAATTGCCCCTTAGAGTCCTGAGATGCGTAGGTTAGAGGGATTAGCGGGTAAATATGTGGGGGTCGGGCCTGGGTGGGATTGTGGTCGGTGCAGACTCGATGGGCCGAATGGCCTCCTTCTGCACTGTAGGGTTTCTATTCTATGATTTATGCCCCTTAATTCTTGCCTAATCGCATCATAATTACCTCTCCTCCAATTGTAAACCTTGCCCTGCCGTACGGCCCTATCCCTCTCCATTGCAATAACAAAAGACACCGAATTGTGGTCACTATCGGTGTCACTATCTCCAAAGTGCTCTCCCACAACCTGATGTGAAAATCAGTACCTCTGACAGTGTAGCACCCACTTAAATGTCAGCCTGGATTATGTGATCAAGTCTTGGAAGTGAGACCTGAATCCGCAAACTTCAGAACAATGCTACCAATTGTGCCATAATTGATGCTTTCGTGAATTGTTGCATTTTATGTTGCCATTGTTTGTGTTTTTTTAAAATAGTTTCCTCCACATTCAACAACTAAAACGAATTGAAGCATTCAGCACTATGGTACTTTGACCCAGGTGCAATTAGGCATGCTATGCTGGTTTTCGCAAAATAAACCTTTCTCTTTTTTTACCTGTACATTAGCCATTTCCTCATTTCCCATCATGCTTAATGAGAACTCCATCAAATCTCTCTCGCTTCCTCCTCCCTGAAATCAGTGACTGTTCTTGAGAACAAAGAGAACAAAGAAAAGTACAGCGCAGGAACAGGCCCTTCGGCCCTTCAAGCCTGTGCTGATCCTAATGCCATAATAACTAAAAATAAAACCTTCTGCCCTTAATCAGTCCATATCCCTCTATTCTCTCCCTATTCATGTACCCATCCAGATGCCTCTTAAATGTTGCTAATGTGCCTGCTCCCATCACCTCCTCTGGCAGTGCGCTTTAGGCACTCACCACTCTCTGCGTGAAAAACCTCCCCCACTCATCTCCCATAAACTTTCCTCCTCTCACCTTGAACCTATGCCCCCTTGTTCCACCCTAGGAAAAAGCTGCTGACTATGCACCTTGTCTATGCCTCTCATAATTTTGTAGACTTCTATCAGGTCTCCCCTCAGCCTCTGTCATTACAATGAAAACAATCTAGTTTATTCAACCTCTCCTCATAGCCAACACAAGCAATCTGCTGAGCAACCTCAGATTCCTTGTGAATGTGTGACTAGATACAAACTCACACCATTCACACATCACCCTGTGCCCACTCACCAGCAACTGGTCTGGCAATGCCTCAATTCTAAAATCTTCTTCCTGGTTTCCAAATCCCTCTGTGGCCTGGCCCCGCCAAATCCCCCTGTGGCGGCATGGTGGCACAGTGGTTAGCACTGTTGCCTCACAGCACCAGGGACCCGGGTTCGATTCCTGTCTTAGGTCACTGTCTGTGTGTAGTTTGCAAGTTCTCCCCTGTCTGCGTAGGTTTCCTCCGGGTGCTCTGGTTTCCTCCCACAGTCCAAAGATGTGCAGGTTAGGTGCATTGGCCATGCTAAATTGCCCCTTAGTGTCCCAGAATACGTAGATTAGAGGGAATAGTAGGTTAAGTATGTGGGGTTATGGGGATAGGGCCTGGGTAGGATTGTTTTTGGTGCAGAGTCGATGGGCCGAATGGCCTTTACTGCACTGTAGGGATTCTATGATTCTAATCACTGTACTCTTCACCAGCGCCACATCCTCCAAGATGTCTGTACTCTTGCAAATCCTCGATTTTAATTGGTGGCCAAGCCCAGGTGCCTAGGCCCAAAGCTCTGGAGTTCCCTAACTGCATTTCTTCACCTCACTTTCCTCCTTTGAGACACTCCTTAAAATTTAGCTAATTGACAATCTTTTTGTCTCCTTATAAAGCAGAGTGTCAAGCTTCTCCTGTCAAGCACATTGAGATGCTTTATTACATTAAAAGTGCTATATAAATGTAAATTCTTGTTGTGATATGGCCATTCTTCATGTGTGCTTTCTGAAGGTAAGCGTCAGAAATGTACTTGGCCACAAAAGTGACAGCAGAGAAGTTTTATCTGACCACCACGTTCACAATTTCCACAACTTCCAACCAGGGCCATGGTCACTGATGAGCAAACACTGCATCCATCCAAACCCTCTGCCAGCCATCCTCCCCCACTCCCAAACTCATTCTTCTGAGACTTTCTGCTGACCAATCCAACTGACCAAAGAGCATCTGCGACTGAAGCCACTCAGAATTGTGGAATGATTCATATGAACCAAGAAGACAAAGTGGCAGTGAAAATGTTTTTCAGTTCATGGCGGAACTGGGAGAAAAAAGAGGGATGAAAATTGTGGCAGTTTTCCCCATGATGCACCGATGGTCGTTTTCTTTGTTCCTGGGATAGTCATTGTGTGGTGAATAGCTGGCCCAATGATTCCTTCTGGTGTAGATTATTTGGTAAAATCAAGATGAATCATCAGTTTGTTTTACGAACTTTTCTTGTTATCCCACCTAAACTGCAAACTGGTCCTATCCAGGAACACCATCTCCTGGTAATATGAGAATGAAAGTAGTACCAGAGATGTGGATCATGAATGTTGCTAATGTGCCTTCTTCCACTGCCTCCTCTGGCAGTGCGCTTTAGGCACTCACCACTCTGCGTGAAAAACCTCCCCCACTCATCTCCCATAAACTTTCCTCCTCTCACCTTGAACCTATGCCCCCTTGTTCCACCCTAGGAAAAAGCTGCTGACTATGCACCTTGTCTATGCCTCTCATAATTTTGTAGACTTCTATCAGGTCTCCCCTCAGCCTCTGTCATTACAATGAAAACAATCTAGTTTATTCAACCTCTCCTCATAGCCAACACAAGCAATCTGCTGAGCAACCTCAGATTCCTTGTGAATGTGTGACTAGATACAAACTCACACCATTCACACATCACCCTGTGCCCACTCACCAGCAACACTTATGAATGTTAGATGTACAACCCGTGGAATCCAAAAATTGGGAAATGCCAAGAAAAACATAGCACATTAACCTCACCCACTTCACTGAGCTGAAGCTACAGGAAGTTTGCATTATTTTGGGTTTTCATTTTAAATGTCTCAGAATGGTTCCAATGTCATTCGCGATGAAGCAGCAACCATCGCTGTTACAGTATCTTGTTCACTTGATGTGTACTTCCTATTGAATTGGCCTTTGACAATGACCTTTTCAATCAAATGACCTATGCAAACTCATCTTCATCCTCCATCTGCATGTCACGCCTCATAAATGGGGGAATTCGAGAGGGTCACATCCTATAAAGAAGATGTTCCAAGAGCAAGTCATATTTCTCTTGAGTTATCCTACGGCACCTCACATTCTTATCAGAATGACATCAAGTAAAGAGGTGATTCCAAACTCCAGTTGCACATGGCAAGGAGACGAAAAGTGATAACTCTGCACTGAAGGGATTCTATAATTCTGTGATAAACCTTGGAGACTCCACGCTGATTGTACAGCGTGGTGGGGCAATGTTAATACGAGGTTAGCCGAAGCTCCATGATCTCTTGGTTGAAGCTCAGTCGTTTTGGCTGGAAACGACCTAAAGAAGAGAAGCACCTTAAAAGAGGAAGGGGCAGATGCAGAATGGGTGTGTGAAGATAAATTGGCTGTATGTTGATATAGAAGGGAAGCTACATCCTCACCGCATCTTTAAATCCACACTCAGTATGATGTGCCGCCATATGCGCAGACTTGATATCTCTCTCCAGCAGCACTGAGTCACCCTTTCTCAGAATTGTCCTTGTCCCCAGTTCCATTTCATTCTTCCGACACCTTAACAAGAAACCTTTTCTCTTCCTTTCACGAGTTAAGGAACGCAAGCTCCAACAACTCACTGATACCAATACCCATCCAGGACCCTTCTCCCCTTCCCATCCTTTGCCCCTTATCCCTCCTAACCCCAGCCCTTACCGTCTATCAGCATACCCTCTGACCTTCCCCTCTCTGAGGCTGAACATGCTATACGCAGCAAAGGACTCAGCTTCATACCCTTACACCCTCTTCTCAACGAATGATGCTGAACTCTTCTTCCACCGCTTTTGTCTCCGTGCTCATCTCTTGGGGTAGGAGAGAACACAGTGGAGTGTAGTGGAGAACATGCCCCTGTCTACATCAACAGGGACGAAGTAGAAATGGTCAGGAGCTTCAAGTTTTTAGTTGTCCAGATCACCACAATCTGTCCTGGTCCCCCCATGCCGACACTACAGTTATACTTTCTCAGAAGACTGAGGAAATTTGGTATGTCAGCTACGACTGTCACCAACTTTTACAGATGCACCATAGAAAGCATTCTTTCTGGTTGTATCACAGCTTGGTATGGCTCCTGCTCTGCCCAAGACTGCAAGAAACTACAAAAGGTCGTGAATGTAGCTCAATCCATCACGCAAACCAGCCTCCCATCCATTGACTTTGTCTACACTTCCCACTGCCTCAGCAAAGCAGCGTGATTAAGGACCCCATGCACCCTGGACATTCTTTACCCATTGTTATAGAGTCAACAAGAACAAAGAACAATACAGCACAGGAACAGGCCCTTCGGCCCTCCAAGCCCGCGCCGCTCCCCGGTCCAGGATTGAATCCTGAATCCAGGATCCCCGCCCAATTTTCCAGCCTATCTACATCCTAATATCCTATCCACCGAGCTGTCCCTCACAGCTACGATGCTTTGTTCATCACAACCTATTAACTCACCCCCACCCCCCCCATTCCAGACCATGTGATCACCAGGGAGAGGCGAAAACCCAGAGTGAAAACCCCAGGGCCAATATGGGGAAAAGAAAATCTGGGAAATTCCTCTCCGACCCCCTGTGGCGATCGAAACGAGTCCAGGAGATCACACTGGCCCTGATCAGAAAATGCTTCCCAACCCTATTCATTTCCACTTCTGCTTTACGAACACCATCTGAATTCCCTGCCCCCGAGACAGGTTCCCAACTATCCGCAGTCTCGCTCTGTACTGGCACCAGCAAGATGATCATAGAATGAAGCCTTGAAACGAGAAACAAAGAACAATTAGCCCGCGCCGCTCCCTGGTCCAAACTAGACCACTCTTTTGTATCCCTCCATTCCCACTCCGTTCATATAGCTGTCTAGATAAGTCTTAAACGTTCCCAGTGTGTCCGCCTCCACCACCTTGCCCGGCAACACATTCCAGGCCCCCACGACCCTCTGTGTAAAATATGTCCTTCTGATATCTGTGTTAAACCTCCCCCCCTTCACCTTGAACCTATGACCCCTCGTGAACGTCACCACCGACCCGGGGAAAAGCTTCCCACCGTTCACCCTATCTCTGCCTTTCATAATTTTATACACCTCTATTAAGTCTCCCCTCATCCTCCGTCTTTCCAAGGAGAACAACCCCAGTTTCCCCAATCTCTCCTCATAACCAAGCCCCTCCATACCAGGCAACATCCTGGTAAACCTCCTCTGTACTCTCTCCAAAGCCTCCACGTCCTTCTGGTAGTGTGGCGACCAGAACTGGACGCAGTATTGCAAATGCGGCCGAACCAACGTTCTATACATCTGCAACATCAGACCCCAACTTTTATACTCTATGCCCCGTCCTATAAAGGCAAGCATGCCATATGTCTTCTTCACCACCTTCTCCACCTGTGACGTCACCTTCAAAGATCTGTGGACTTGCACACCCAGGTCCCTCTGCGTCTCTACACCCTTTATGGTTCTTCCATTTATCGTGTAGCTCCTCCCTACATTATTCCCACCAAAATGCATCACTTCGCATTTATCAGGATTGAACTCCATCTGCCATTTCTTTGCCCAAATTTCCAGCCTATCTATATCCTTCTGTAGCTTCTGACAATATTCCTCACTATCTGCAAGTCCTGCCAGCTTTGTGTCGTCCGCAAACTTACTGATCACCCCAGTTACTCCTTCTTCCAGATCATTTATATAAATCACAAACAGCAGAGGTCCCAATACAGAGCCCTGCGGAACACCACTAGTCACAGGCCTCCAGCCGGAAAAAGACCCTTCCACTACCACCCTCTGTCTTCTATGACCAAGCCAGTTCTCCACCTTTACCCCATGAGATCCAACCTTTTTCACTAGCCTACCATGAGGGACTTTGTCAAACGCTTTACTAAAGTCCATATAGACAACATCCACGGCCCTTCCTTCGTCAACCATTCTGGTCACTTCTTCAAAAAACACCACCAGGTTAGTGAGGCATGACCTCCCTCTCACAAAACCATGCTGACTATCGTTAATGAGTTTATTCCTTTCTAAGAGTCATAGAGTCATAGAAGTTTACAGCATGGAAACAGGCCCTTTGGCCCAACTTGTCCGTGCCGCCCTTTTTATTAAACCCCTAAGCTAATCCCAATTGCCTGCATTTGGCCCATATCCCTATTATACCCATCTTACCCATGTAACTATCTGAATGCTTTTTAAAAGACAAAATTGTACCCGCCTCTACTGCTACCTTGAGCAGCTTGTTCCAGGCACTCACCACCCTCTGTGTGAAATAATTTCCCCTCTGGACACTTTTGTATCTCTCCCCTCTCACCTTAAACCTATGCCCTCTAGTTTTAGACTCCCCTACCTTTGGGAAAAGATATTGACTATCTAGCTGATTTGTGCCCCTCATTATTTTATAAACCTCCATAAGATCACCCCTCAGCCTTCTACGCTCCAGAGAAAAAAGTCCCAGTCTATCCAGCCTCTCCTTATAACTCAAACCATCAAGTCCCGGTAGCATCCTAATAAATCTTTCCTGCACTCTTTCTAGTTTAATAATATACTTTCTATAATAGGGTGACCAGAACTGTATACAGTATTTCACATGTTGCCTTACCAATGCCTTGTACAACTTCAACAAGACGTCCCAATTCCTGTATTCAATGTTCTGACCGATGAAACCAAGCATGCTGAATGCCTTTTTCACCACTCTGTCCACCAGTGACTCCACTTTCAAGGAGCTATGAACATGTACCCCGAGATCCCTTTGTTCTGTAACTCTCCCCAACACCCGACCATTAACTGAGTAAGTCCTGCCCTGGTTCAATCTACCAAAATGCATTTTATCTAAATTAAACCCCATCTGCCATTTGTCAGCCCACTGGCCCAATTGATCAAGATCCCGTTGCAATTGGAGATAACTTTCTTCACTGTCCACTATGCCACCAATCGTAGTGTCATCTGCAAACTTGGGCGGCACGGTAGCACAGTGGTTTGCACTGCTGCTTCACAGCTCCAGGGACCTGTGTTCGATTCCCAGCTTGGGTCACTGTCTGTGTGGAGTTTGCACATTTTCCTTGTGTCTGCGTGGGTTTCCTCCGGGTGCTCCAGTTTCCTCCCACAGTCCAAAGATGTGTGGGTTCGGTTAATTGGCCATGCTAAAATTCCCCCTTGGTGTCCTGGGATGCGTAGATTAGAGGGATTAGCGGGTAAAATATGTAGGGATATGTAGGCTCCCACAATGTGCTAAGGACTGGATAATCTGCTTTTTAGTGATGTTGGTTTCTGGAAATATATTGACCAGGACACGGGAGAGAACTCCTCTGTTGACCTTCAAAATAATCAGACAATCTGAGACTCCGCGGAAGACAATCCAGCCCTTCATGATTATACTGATTCTTTGAAAGAACTTTTAAATTAATCTTGCTCAAAGACTTGTTCCCCATAACCCTGTACATTCGTCCTCTTCATGTAGATCTTGAGTTATGTAATGAGCAGGGACATAGTGGGTGGGGTTGTAACAGGAGAGGGTATAACAGACAAGTGCATAATGGTCAAGAGTGTAATGAGTGGGGTGTAACAAGCAGGGTGTGATGAGCAGGGTAGTGGTATAATGGGTGGAAGTGTAATGAGTAGGATCACAATGGGCAAGAATGTAACAGGAGTGGATGTAATGTGAGGGCACAACAGGCAGGAGTGTAATGGGTAGGGCTGTAAACAGTGGGGCTATTATAGGCAAAAGCATAAGAGGTGGAGGTGTAATGGATTGCAAGCGTTTGAGGCAGAGCAAGCAGGAATATAACATGTGGGATTGTAATGGGTGGAGGTTTAATAGGTGGGAATGTAACGTAAGGTGAGAACACCATCCACCAGGTACACGGTACATACTCTTGCGACTCGGCCAACATTGTCTACCTGATACACTGCAGGAAAGAATGTCCCGAGGCATGGTACATTGGGGAGACCTTGCAGATGCTACGACAATGGATGACTGAACACTGCTCGATAGTCACTAGGCAGGAGTGATCTCTTCCTGTCGGGGAACACTTCAGCAATCACGGGCATTCAGCCTCTGATCTTCGGGTAAGCGTTCTCCAAAGTGGCCTTCACGACACACGACAACGCAGAAGCACTGAGCAGAAACTGATAGCCAAGTTCCACACACATGAGGACAGCTTCAACCGGGATCTTGGGTTCATGTCACACTATCTGTAACCCCCACGATTTGCCTGGGCTTGCAAAATCTCACTAACTGTCCTGGCTGGAGACAATACACACCTCTTTAATTAACCTGTGCTTAACCCTCTCTACACTCACATTTTCTGTACCTTTAAGACATGGTTACCTGTAAAGACTCGCATTCCAACTGTTATCTTGTAAATTGAGTTTGTGTCGATATATGCCCTGTTTGTGAACACAACTCTTCACTCACCTAAAGAAGGAGTGACACTCCGAAAGCTTGTGCTACCAAATAAACCTGTTGGACTTTAACCTGGTGTTGTGAGACTTCTTACGGGACATAACAGGCCAGGGCATAATCGGCAGGAGTGTAATGGGAGGAATGTAGCAAGCAGGGACAAAATGACCAGGTGCATAATGGGCAGGGGTAAAATGGATGGGAGTGTAATGAGCAGGTGTAACATAGAAACCCTACAGTGCAGAAAGAGGCCATTTGGCCCATCGAGTCTGCACCGACCACAATCCCACCCAGGCCCTACCCCCATATCCCTACATATTTACCCGCTATTCTCTCTAATCTACACATCTCAGGACACTAAGGGGCAATTTTAGCATGGCCAATCAACCTAACCCGCACATCTTTGGACTGTGGGAGGAAACCGGAGCACCCGGAGGAAACCCACGCACTCAGGAGGAGAATGTGCAAACTCCACACAGACAGTAACCCAAGCTGGGAATCGAACCCAGGTCCCTGGAGCTGTGAAGCAGCAGTGCTCACCACTGTGCTACCGTGCCGCCCATATGGGGGAGTTATGGACAGACCAAGAAGAAGCGGAGTATAATGGGTGTGGCAACTGGCAGGGGCATGGTGGGTGGAAGGGGTATAACATCTGGGGTTGTAATGGGCTGGGGTTCAATGGGTGGGGTATAACAGGCAGGGAAATGGAAGGTGGGGGTATAGTTGGTGGGGAGGTAATACAGTAAAAAGTCTCACAACACCAGGTTAAAGTCCAACAGGTTTATTTGGTAGCAAAAGCCACTAGCTTTCGCAGCGCTTGCTGCTCCTTCGTCAGATGATTGGGAGTTCTGTTCACAAACAGGGCATATAAAGACACAAACTCAATTTACAAAATAATGGTTGGAATGCGAGTCTTTACAGGTCATCAAGTCTCAAAGGTACAGACAATGTGAGTGGAGAGAGCGTCAGCACAGGTTAAAGAAATGTGTATTGTCTCCAGACAGGACAGTTATTGAGATTTTGCAAGCCCAGGCAAGTCGTGGGGGTTACAGATAGTGTGACATGAACCCAAGATCCCGGTTGAGGCCGTCCTCATGTGTGCGGAACTTGGCTATCAGTCTCTGCTCAGCGACTCTGCGCTGTCGTGTGTCGTGAAGGCGGCCTTGGAGAACGCTTACCCGAAGATCAGAGGCCGAATGCCCGTGACTGCTGAAGTGTTCCCCAACAGGAAGAGAACACTCTTGCCTGGTGATTGTCGAGCGGTGTTCATTCATCCGCTGTCATAGCGGCTACATGGTCTCCCCAATGTACCATGCCTCGGGACATCCTTTCCTGCAGCGTATCAGGTAGACAGCGTTGACCGAGTTGCAAGAGTATGTACCGTGTACCTGGTGTATGGTGTTCTCACGTGAGATGATGGCATTCATGTTGATGATCCGGCACGCCTTGCAGAGGTTGCTGTGGCAGGGTTGTGTGGTGTTGTGGTCACTGTTCTCCTGAAGGCTGGGTAGCAAAGCTACGGACAATAGTCTGTTTGAGGTTGTGTGGTTGTTTGAAGGCAAGAAATGGGGGTGTGGGGATGGCCTTGGCGAGATGTTCGTCTTCATCAATGACATGTTGAAGGCCCCGGAGAAGATGTCGTAGCTTCTCCGCTCCGGGGAAGTACTGGACGACGAAGGTTAGTCTGTCCGCCATGTCCCGTGTTTGTCTTCTGAGGAGGTCAGTGCGGTTTTTCGCTGTGGCGCGTCGGAACTGTAGATCGATGAGTCGAGCGCCATATCCTGTTCTTATGAGGGCAACTTTCAGCGTTTGGTGGTGCCTGTTGCGATCCTCCTCATCTGAGCAGATCCTGTATATACGGAGGGCTTGTCCATAGGGGATGGCTTCTTTAACGTGTTTCGGGTGGAAGCTGGAGAAGTGGAGCATCATGAGGTGATCCGTGGGCTTGCGGTACAGTGAAGTGCTGAGGTGACCGTCCTTGATGGAGATGCGTGTGTCCAAGAATGCAACCAATTCCGGAGAGTAGTCCATGGTGAGTCTGATGGTGGGATGGAACTTGTTGATGTCATCATATAGTTGTTTCAGTGATTGTTCACCATGAGAGTCCAAAGGAAGAAAATATCATCGATGTATCTAGTGTATAGCATCGGTTGAAGGTCCTGTGCGGTGAAGAAGTCTTGTTCGAACCTGTGCATGAAGATGTTGGCATATTGAGATGCAAATTTGGTCCCCATGGCTGTTCCATGTGTCTGGATGAAGAACTGGTTGTTGAAGGTGAAGACATTGTGGTCCAGGATGAAGCGGATGAGTTGTAAAATTGCCAGTCTGGAGACTGGCAGTTGTCGGCGTTGAGTACTGAGGCAGTTGCAGCAATGCTATCATCATGGGGGATGCTGGTGCAGAGTGCCGAGACATCCATTGTGACGTGGAGTGCTCCTGCTTCAACTGCTCCATGTGTGCTGAGTTTCTGTAGGAAGTCTGTAGTGTCACGACATAAATTGGGGATTCTTTGTGCAATGGGTTTCAGGATGCCCTTGACGTAGCTGGAGAGGTTCTCGCACAGGGTCCCATTGCCCGATATGATGGGACGCCCGGGTGTGTTGGCCTTGTGTATCTTCTGGAGGCATGGGATGAGAGCACGGAGGGTGCTCTGAAGGTCCGGATCAAAGGTCTTGATCAGTCTGTTGAGTTGACGGGTGTGTTCTTTGGTCGGATCTGTGGGTAACTGTCTGTAGTGTTCCTCGTTGTTCAGTTGTCGGTACACTTCTTTGCAGTAATCCGTTCTGTTCAGTATGACGATGACACCTCCTTTGTCTGCTGGTTTGATGACAATGTTGCGGTTGGTCTTGAGAGCGCGGATGGCGTTGCGTTGTGCTTGGGTGATGTTCGGAGCTGTCTTGTGATGAATCTGGTGTTGACGCACCTCCTGACGGCTTGGGCATACATGTCAAGTCAAGGGCAGTGGCCTTCCGGAGGAGTCCAATTCGACTCTTTCCTCTTCGGTTGCTGCACTGCGGATCTCTCTGTCGCCTGTCCCGGTTCATTGGCTGTCTCATTGTGTTCGCTGTTGGCCTCTTGGGGTTTGTGGAAGAACTCCCGCAGCCTCATTCGCCTGATGAATTCCTCTGTGTCTGCTGCGAGACTTCTTGAGAAAGTGAGAGGGCATGGGATCCAAGGGGCTGTTGCCTTGTGGATCCAGAACTGGCTTGCCTGCAGAAGGCAGAGAGTGGCTGTGGAGGGGTCTTTCTCTGCATGGAGGTCAGTGACCAGTGGAGTGCCCCAGGGATCTGTTCTGGGACCCTTGCTGTTTGTCATTTTCATAAATGACCTGGATGAGGAAGTGGAGGGATGGGTTGGTAAGTTTGCTGACGACACCAAGGTAGGTGGTGTTGTGGATAGTTTGGAGGGATGTCAGAAGTTGCAGCGAGACATAGATAGAATGCAAGACTGGGCGGAGAAGTGGCAGATGGACTTCAACCCGGATAAGTGTGTGGTGATCCATTTTGGCAGATCCAATGGGATGAAGCAGCAGTATAATATGAAGGGTACCATTCTTAGCAGTGTAGAGGATCAGAAGGACCTTGGGGTCCGGGTCCATAGGACTCTTAAATCGGCCTCGCAGGTGGAGGATGCGGTCAAGAAGGCGTACGGCGTACTGGCCTTCATTAATCGAGGGATTGAGTTTAGGAGTCGGGAGATAATGCTGCAGCTTTATAGGACCCTGGTTAGACCCCACTTGGAGTACTGCGCGCAGTTCTGGTCACCTCATTACAGGAAAGATGTTGAAGCCATTGAAAGGGTGCAGAGGAGATTTACAAGGATGTTGCCTGGATTGGGGGGCATGCCTTATGAGGATAGGTTGAGGGAGCTTGGTCTCTTCTCCCTGGAGAGACGAAGGATGAGAGGTGACCTGATAGAGGTTTACAAGATGTTGAGAGGTCTGGATAGGGTAGACTCTCAGAGGCTATTTCCAAGGGCTGAAATGGTTGCTACGAGAGGACACAGGTTTAAGGTGCTGGGGGGTAGGTACAGAGGAGATGTCAGGGGTAAGTTTTTCACTCAGAGGGTGGTGGGTGAGTGGAATCGGCTGACGTCGGTGGTGGTGGAGGCAAACTCGTTGGGGTCTTTTAAGAGACTTCTGGATGAGTACATGGGATTTAATGGGATTGAGGGCTATAGATAGGCCTAGAGGTGGGGATGTGATCGGCGCAACTTGTGGGCCGAAGGGCCTGTTTGTGCTGTGGCTTTCTATGTTCTATGTTCTATGATGGGGTCTATTTTGGTGGTGGGGTAGAAATTGAGCCATCGGCTGAGAACTTCGATTTCATCTGGTTGAAGTGTGTACTCCGACAAGTTGACAATGGACTTGTATGTTGTAAGTTGACAATGGACAATGGGGGGTGTAATAGGCAGGAGTATAACAAGCCAGATTGTAATGGATGGCAGTGTAATAGGTAGCATTATAATAGGTGGGAGGTGTAATAGGCAGGTGTATAATAGGCAGGATTGTAATTGGTGAGGGTGTAATGAGCAGGGGTATAACAGGCAGGACTTCAATTGGGGTGTAATGGATAAGGAAATGGTGGGTGGGGGTATAACAGGCTGGATTGTAATGGTTGGGGATGTAATAGACAAGGGTTTTCAGGCACCGAAATAATGAATGCCAATTGAATGCCATCTCTTTTGTGTCTTTATCAATGTTGTATTTTGACCCCAGTGCATGAAATGTCAGTTCCAGTTTATCATTTTAATTTAACTCACTGTTTTTGTTTTATGTTTAGGCATCAGAATCAAATAATCCAGGAATCTACAGGTATGGCTGTGTGAAATGAGGAGCTCGATCTCTGCAGATGTCCTTTCCTGTGTTTAAATACAATTATATCTATATTTCTGGAAAATACAGTCGTCCTGACTATTGGCTCTGATCTAGCTAACTGATTTGAATAATTAGAAAAGTTTGCATATTGCTGCTTTCGAGGTCTTAGCTCAATCCAAGCACTTTAGAACATAGAACATAGAAAAAAATACAGCACAAACAGGCCCTTCGGCCCACAAGTTGCGCCGGTCATGTCCCTAAATGTCCCATAAACATGTCCCTTTACAGTCAATGAACTACACAGTTACTGTTGTTATCGGTAGAAAACATGAAAACACCGAGCTCCCACAATCGATAATGTAAACAATTTTGTATTAGTTGATTCTTGTCTCTGACCATCTCAGATGAGTGTGCTAACTCTGAACTGTTCAACTCATGATTAAAGATGCTCCTGCCCTACTGCCCATAGTACTAATCCAACCACTCGAGATACACAGAGGTAACTGGTGTCTCTCATTTCCCCTCCTGTCAGAGTACATTTGCTTCCACTCAGAAACTAGTGAGAAATGTGGAACTTACTGAACCAGTAAATTTCTCTGTAAAAACCTTGCTTTACCACTTCCTGTGTAGGGTTTCGAAACTCCCCTATCTCTTTCTGCAGCACATCTCTACTGCATTATTTGTTGAGGACTAGTAATCTTTTCAAACAATTCAGCTACCAGGATGTAAATGTTGGGAATCCTTTGTCTCAGAGGGCTTTGGGTACTCAGTCATTGACTAGGTTCAAGATAGAGATGGATAGAATTTTGGGGAATTAAGGAAATCAGGGATATGAAAATAGGGTAGGAAAGTGGAACTGATGTGGACATTCACACAGGATCATATTAAATAGCTGAGCAGACTCCAGTGGGAAGGGAGGTGGCAGTCATTTGACTGACCCTTGCTCCTGTTTCTTCTGCTCTTATGAATTCTCTCTGACTGAAGGCCAGAGAAAAATAAAAAGTGAAGTTGGACCGTGACGATAGAGTAAGAAAGAACAATACAGCACAGGAACAGGCCCTTCAGCCCACCAAGTCTGTGCCGACACAAGTGCCTCTCTAACCTATTATTTTCTAGCCTCTATGTGGTCCATATCCCTCTATTCCCCATGTGTTCATGTATCTATCCAGATGCCTCTTGAACGTTGTTATGAAATCTGTTTCCACCATCTCTTCCGGCAGCATGTTCCAGGCATTTACCACCCCCTGTGAAAAACTTGCCCCTCGCATCTCTTTTAAACTTTCCCCCTGAGTAATTGACCCATCGATCCTGGGAAAAGACTCTGACTATCCACTCTATCCAAGCCCGTCATAATCTTGTAAACTTCTATCAGGTCACCCCTCAGCCTCCGATGCTCCAATGAAAACAACCCAAGTTTGTTCAACCCTTCTTCAAAGTTCATATTCTCCAAACCAGGCAACCTCCTGGTAAATCTGTTCTGCACCCTTTCCAATCCTCCAGTAGTGTGGTGACCAGAATTGTACACAATATTCCAAATGTGGCCTAACTAAAGTCTTATACAGCTGCAACGTGATTTTCCAATTCCCATACTCAGTGCCCCAACCAATGAAGGCCAGCATGTTATACGCTTTCTTGACCAACTTGTCCACTTGAATTGCCACCTTCAGAGAACTGTGGATCTGCACGTCTAGATCCCTCTGTATGCTAATATTTCTAAGGGCTGTACCATTTACTGTATGCTTTTTTTCTGCGGTAGACTTTCCAAACTGCATCATTTCACATTTGTCCAGGTTAAACTCCATCTACCATCTTTTGGCCCAGGTCTCCAGCTGATTTATATCCTGCTTTATCCTCTAACAATCCTCCTCTCTATCTGCTACTCCCCCAATCTTTGTATCATCTGCAAATTTACTAATCAGACTACCTACATTTTCCTCCAAATCATTTATATGTATTACAAACAACAGAGGCCCCAGCACTGATCCTTGTGGAACACCGCTTTTCACATACCTCCAGTTAGAAAAGTACCCTTCCATTGCTACTGTCTGCTTTCTATGTCCAAGTCAGTTTTGTATCCATCCTACCAGCTCACCTCAGAACCCATATGACTTGACCTTCTGTGTCAGCCTGCCATAAGGAACCTTATCGAAGGCTTTACTAAAGTCCATGTATACAACATCCACTGCCCTGCCTTGGTCAATTTTTCTTGTCACTTCCTCAAAGAACTCAATCAAGTTTGTGAGACACGACCTTCCTTTCACAAAACCAGGCTGCCTATCGCTAATAAGTCTATTCTCCTCCAGATGTGAGTACATCCTATCCCAAAGAATCTTCTCCAATAATTCCCCCACCACTGATTTAAGGCTCACAGGTCTGTAATTTCCCGGATTTTCTCTTCTGCCCTTCTTAAACAGAGGAACAATGTTAGCTACTCTCCAATCCTCTGGTGTCTTGCCCGTTGCTAAAGAACAAATAAAGAACAGAGAAAATTACCGCATAGGAACAAGCCCTTTGGCCCTCTAAGCCTGCACCGACCATGCTGCCTGACTGAACTAAAACCCCAAAGGATACAAAGATTTTGGCCAAGGCCTCAACAATTTCTCTCGCCTCTCTCAGTATTCTTGAATACATCCTACCTAGCCCTGGGGACTTGTCCACCCTAATGTTTTTCAAAACCTCCAATACACATGAGCAGCCTGGGAATGGAGGGATACAAACGATTGGTCTAGTTGGACCAAGGAGCGGCACAGGCTTGGAGGGCCGAAGGGCCTGTTTCCTGTGCTGTACTGTTCTTTGTTCTTTGTAATACAGGAAACAGGAAGGGAGCAGTCACTATGATGGAGGTGTACTACAGGCCTCCAACAGCCCACAGGAAGTGAAGAACAAATATGTAAGCAGATTCTAGACAGATATAAAAATAATAGGGTTGTTGTAATGGGAGACTTTAATTTTCCCCATATTGACAGGAAATCCCTTAGGGCTAGGAGTCCAGATGGTGAGGAATTTATTAAGTGTGTCCAGGAGCATCTTTTGGAACAATATGTGGATAGTCCGACGAGAGAGGGGGCTATACTGGACATAGTACGAGGGAATAAGCCGGCCAGGTCATCAAAGTTGCAGTGGGGGAACATGTGGCCAACAGTGACCACAATTCCGTAAGCTTTCGGATACTGATGGAAAAGGACAAGTGTTGTCCTCAGGTTGAGGTGTTAAATTGGGGGAAGGCTAACTACAACCGGATTAGGCCGAATTTGGAGGTTGTTGTTTGGAAGAGGCTGTTTGAGGGTAAATCCACTTTTGGCATGTGGGAGTCTTTTAAGGAACAATTGATTGGAGTGCAGGACAGGGATGTGCCTATGAAAAGGAAGGACAGGCAAAGGCAGGATTCAGGAACCGTGGATGACCAGGGAAATTGCGAGTCAAAAAGCAAAAGGATGCACACATGAGGTCTAGGCAACTAAAAACAGATGAAGCATTTGAAGAACACAGGGAAAGTAGAAAAGAGCTCAAACAGGAAGTTAGGAGGGCAAAGAGGGGGTCACAAAATGTCCTTGGCAGATGGGATTAAGGAGAATCCCCCAAGGTGTTTTATGCATATATTAGGAACAAGCGAGTAGCGAGAGAAAGAGTTGGTCCACTCAGGTAAAGTAAAGTTTAATAGTCACAAGTAGGCATACATTAGCAATGGAGGATGGTGACTTCACAAGGGCAGAGAGGGCTTCAGAGGTTCCCCTGCAGAATAGAAATCCGCTTACAGTGCGGATCCGGAATGGGCCAGAAGACGGTAAAGTGGGATTTGGCGGTACAGTTGGGCGCGCGCTTCATTAAGTCGATTTAAATGCATGTTAATGCATTTAAATCGTCGGGCTGCCCGATTCGGGTGCGGACCGGACCCGCGCCCGGATCGGGTGTCGGAAAAGCCGCGATGTGCTCGGATTCGGGTGCAGATCGCGTTAAAGGCCTGACGCTCGACTTTACCGCGGGCACGAATTTTTGGTAAAATAGGGCCCATAGAGTTGTGATCACTGTTCCCAAAATGGTCTCCTGCTGAGACATCAATCACCTGTCAAGGGCTCGTTTCTCAGAATCAGGTCTCAGATAGCCCCTTTCTGATGGATTATCAACATATTGCCTGAAGAAGCACTCTTGGACACACTGAACAAACTCTGCCCCATCCAAGCCCCTGGCACTACAAGAATCCCAGTCTATGTTGGGGAAGTTAAAATCATCCATCACAACAACCCTGTTGTTTTTACATCTTTCCATAATCTGATATATTCCTTCACTTCATGCTGGCTATTGGAAGGTCTGTAGTACAACTTCAACAGTATGATTGCACCACTCCTGTTCCTGAGTTCTACCTATATGGCCTCACTGCAAGATCCCACCAAAGCATCCTCCCTCTGTATAGCTGTGACCTTCTCCCTAATGAGTAAAGCAACACCCCCACCATTTTTGTCATCCTCTATCTTGTCTGAAGAATCTAAATCATCATAGAAACCCTACAGTGCAGAAGGAGGCCATTCGGCCCATCGAGTCTGCACCGACCACAATCCCACCCAGGCCCTACCCCCACATATTTTACCCGCTAATCCCTCTAACCTACGCATCCCAGGACTCTAAGGGGCAATTTTTTTAACCTGGCCAATCAACCTAACCCGCACATCTTTGGACTGTGGGAGGAAACCGGAGCACCCGGAGGAAACCCACGCAGACACGAGGAGAATGTGCAAACTCGACACAGACAGTGACCCGAGCCGGGAATCGAACCCGGGACCCTGGAGCTGTGAAGCAGCAGTGCTAACCACTGTGCTACCGTACCGCCTTGGAATCTTGGAATGCTAAGCTACAAGTCCTGTCCTTCTTTTATCCAAGTCTCCGTAATTGCCGCAACGTCATAGTTCAATGTAAAATGGGCAGTTGTGATCAGCACAACTGCGCGTTTTACACCACACCCACTGATTTCAGTAAGATAGGAAATAAAGTATAGTGTAAAACTGCCATGATCTGGAAGCCACTGCCTGACAGAGCGGTGGAAGCAGATTCAATTATAACTTTCAAAATGGATTTGGAGAAATATTGAAAATTAAAAGGTTAAAGGACCAAGGGGAATGAGCAGTGGTGGAGGGAGTGAGACTAATAGAATTTCGAAGAGCTCTTTCAAAGAACTAGCACATCTCAGATGGGCTGAATGGCCTTCTTGTCCTGAGCTGTTTGATTAGAAAATACTGGAGAGACAAACTGGATGGGGTTTGTGCAATCCATTAGCTATAATCTCTTTCATTTGATGGTTTTGCAGATGCCATGAATCTTATTAATCAGGTAAAGTGCAAGATATGAAATGAAATCAGGCCTGAAAGAGGACAGCCCAATTCAGCAGTTTGTGCACTGGGAACGGCCAGATTAGACAGCTCATTATTTTATGCTGGCTATCGCTGGGACTTGGCCATTTAAAACCGTAAACTGCTTTCAAACAATTTAAAATACACAATTTTATACTCGAAAGGCAGCAGCTTAGTTTCGTCTCATATGAAATCTAGAAGTCTGTGCTATTGTTAGTTAAGGTCCCTTGAGATTGCTCAAATTGTGTGTGTTTTGCCTTCCATATCATTTTCAAATCACTGGTACTGTCTCTATCTGCTTGCCTATATCTCGTTGGTTTCTAATTTTACTTTTTGCCTCTGGCTGTGCCCCCCCCCATCCTGCCCTGCTCCCCCCTCCTTGCCCCTATGCTTGTCTTTGTTCCTCTGAGGCTGCCCCGCAACCCCCCTCCTTCATCCACTTATTGTCCCTTTGCTCCTGTTCTCTTATCCTTCTCCAGTTTCTGTTGCCTACCACCCTCACTTTCTTCAAGTGTCCATCCCCACCCTAGCTCTTTACCATCTCTCACTTCCCTACCTTCGCTCCACCCACCCCACCCCATCCTTCCCTTCGCCTTCAGGGATACATCAGGGATGTCTGCTGCAGGGAAGCAGCTAACATAGGAACATTCAAATTAAGAGCAGGAATAGGCCACTCAGCCCCTCAAATCTGCTCCACCATTCTATAAGATCATGCCAGCTTGAACTTCTAGAGCTACTTAATAATCTAAAGCAATGGTAATAAACTTAATGCAGTCACAGATTCTAGAGCAAGATGTGACATTAAACCTGTGGCCTGTATGTGACTCCAGTCCCATATACACATGATTGGCCCTGAAGGCAAGCTATGGTTGTATCAAAGTTAATAAATTGAGGTGCAGATCAACCTGGACCTAAGTGAATGGTGAAGCAGACATGAGGGGCTTAAAGGCATACCCATGTTCATGATGTTACTCGTTCTGTTTTCCCAAGTGGAGCCCTTACCTGCTGGTAAAAATGGCTCTTCCCCAGAATGCCACACACTCTGCAGAAGGCAGATCAGAGATGGGGAAGTTTTGACTGTGCAAATTCCTTTCTTTCAATCCTGACCCCGAATGTCATTGACTGTGTTTGGGAAAGTCTGAAGATTCATGCTAAACTTATCCCACAGGAAAGACCTGTCAACATCTGCGTGCAAAGTGACAATAATTTACTAAAGCCTGAGGCTGGGAATAGAATCTTTGGAAGTGCTGTGTGAGATGCTGCTGTTATCGTGGGTCCCTAGGTTTCAACAATAAAGTGATTAAGCAGTAATATTTATCACTTGTAAATGTGAAGTGTTTTGCATAAATTAAAAGAAAAGGGAGAAGGCAGTGATGGGAACTGAAACAGAATCAGAAACTTGGAAGTCACCTGGGAGTTTCTCTGATCATATGATTTTCAGTACCAACATAATGTCAAAAATTAAGTGAAAACTATTCACTTAGGTCCAGGTTGATCTGCATCTCAATTTATTAACTTTGATACAACCATAGCTTGCCTTCAGAGCCAATCATGTGTATATGGGACTGGAGTTACATAGTGGCCAGAGGTTTAATGTCACACCTTGCTCGTGAATCTGTGACTGTATTAAGTATATTACCATGTACTGAAATATATTGAATTTTACAACAAACCATTTGGCCCAATCAATTCTCTCCACATGAACAAATAGTTATAGAACATAGAACAGTACAGCACAGAACAGGCCCTTCGGCCCACGATGTTGTGCCGAGCTTTATCTGAAACCAAGATCAAGCTATCCCACTCCCTGTCATCCTGGTGTGCTCCATGTGCCTATCCAATAACCGCTTAAATGTTCCTAAAGTGTCTGACTCCACTATCACTGCAGGCAGTCCATTCCACACCCCAACCACTCTCTGCGTAAAGAACCTACCTCTGATATCCTTCCTATATCTCCCACCACGAATCCTATAGTTATGCCCCCTTGTAATAGCTCCATCCACCCGAGGAAATAGTCTTTGAACGTTCACTCTATCTATCCCCTTCATCATTTTATAAACCTCTATTAAGTCTCCCCTCAGCCTCCTCCGCTCCAGAGAGAACAGCCCTAGCTCCCGCAACCTTTCCTCATAAGACCTACCCTCCAAACCAGGCAGCATCCTGGTAAATCTCCTCTGCACTCTTTCCAGCGCTTCCACATCCTTCTTATAGTGAGGTGACCAGAACTGCACACAATATTCCAAATGTGATCTCACCAAGGTCCTGTACAGTTGCAGCATAACAGTTATAATCACATTCACCCACCCTTTTCCAGATCCTTTTCCTTCATCTGTCTCTCCAATCTAATCTACAACGTTGACACAGTTTCTGCCTCCAGCATGAATCCTGGAACTGAATTCCACAGCCCCACAACTCTCTGTATTGAGATATTTCCCTGCCCCTCCTCTTAATCTCTTCACTTAATTCATTATCTATTGCGTTGCTTCAAAGCAACATTTCACTTCAATAAATACACCCAGCATTAGAGTTTAAAAAAACTTGCCTTTATGTAGCACCTTTTATAACCTGTTTTATTCAGTATTTTTGAAGCTAGTCATTGTTGCAGTGTAGGAAACCCAATAGCTAATTTGGTCATGTGGTAATGTTCAGATAATCTCATTTCGTGATCTGGATTAAGTGATCCTGACCAAGACACTGGGAGAAATTTCCTGCTCATCTATGAAATTGTGCCATTGGATCTTTTGTGTCATCTGAGAGTTAGGGCACATGGGGCCTCGGCTTCATGTCTCATCTGCAAAACTGCACCTCTGGCAATGCAGCTCTCCCTCAATAGTGCACTAGGATGTCAACCTGTTCAAGTCACTGGAGTGGGTCTCAACTTCCTATTCACCAGTGAGAGTGATATCATTGGGCAGATGTTATACATGCACTAAAATTCCTTTCTCCTTTAAGTAGTGTGATAATCCAATAGGTTTGGGGTTTGAGTTAATGTGACCCAGAACAATGAGTGTAACCACGATATATGATCGAGGTGCCGTGGTTCACAGCATGTTCCCAACTTGAGACACTTCACCACTAGAGTGTCTGTGTATATGCTGATCAGAGATGAGCAACATTGACCTTGAAATATTTCCACATCCAAGTGTTTCACGGTCTTTTCTCAGTATTTTCAAGGTTTTGGTCACCTGTCGGCGGCATGGTAGCACAGTGGTTAGCACTGCTGCTTCACAGCTCCAGGGACCTGGGTTCGATTCCCGGCTTGGGTCACTGTCTGCGTGGAGTTTGCACATTCTCCTCGTGTCTGCGTGGGTTTCCTCCGGGTGCTCCGGTTTCCTCCCACATTCCAAAGATGTGCGGGTTAGGTTGATTGGCCATCCTAAAATTGCCCTTAGTGTCCTGGGATGCGTAGGTTAGAGGGATTAGCGGGTAAAATATGTAGGGATATGGGGGTAGGGCCTGGGTGGGATTGTGGTCGGTGCAGTCTCGATGGGCCGAATGGCCTCTTTCTGTACTGTAGGGTTTCTATGATTTCTATGTCCTTATTTAGCTCACCATCTGCTCACTGGTCCTGTGTTGTAGTTTGAGACTTTCACTATGTTAAAGGTGGTATATAAATGCAAGTTGTTGGTGTTGGAGGAGTAGCTGGAAGGAATGTCATCCCAGGGCTGCAGTCTTGTATCAACTTCAGAGTGGCAACATCAATTTAGACACTTTGCTCAACTCTCTCGCACACAGACTCCACACTTGTTTGTTGTTGCTCTGTCATTACAGATTATAGACCCGATGAGGACATTGGATGGGATTCAGATGAATTTGTAAGTAATTTCATTTGCCTTTTCACATTACTCTGCTCCTGAAAAGTGTAACTGAAATATTTTCACTGATGCTTCCTGTAAAGGTTTGATATTAAAAGTAAATTTTGTATCATTCAGACGGAGGATGATGATGACTATGAGGACCCAGATCAAGAGCAAGACTCTGGAGATGATGGCGGAGATTACGAATCACCAACTGAAGGTGGTGAAGGACACAACAGTGACAATGACTATGAACCACCTCCTTCAAATGATGAAGAAGCTCATCAGATCAAGATATGTGCAGCAAAACCGATTTCCAATGACTCGGACTATGCAGGTACCTTCTCAAAATCAGCCGACTGATAGGTATTTATGTCGGAGCATATCCAAAGATGTGCGGGTTAGGTTGATTGGCCAGGTTAAAAATTGCCCCTTAGAGTCCTGAGATGTGTAGGTTAGAGGGATTAGTGGGTAAATATGTGGGGGTAGGGCCTGGGTGGGATTGTGGTCGGTGCAGACTCGATGGGCCGAATGGCCTCCTTCTGCACTGTAGGGTTTCTATGATTTCTATGAGCTGCCCATTACAAATAGCAGATAATTGAGCAAGTTTACAGAGGCTTGTATTAATTAAGACACTTGAACATGTAGCCAGAACAGTGGAATGCGAATTGAGAGCATTGGTAGGCAGATGAGGTCTCAATAGTTGCTGGATCAGTTCATAGAATCATAGAATCCTGCAGTGCAGAAGGAGGCCATTCGGACCACAATCCCACCCAGGCCCTATCCCCATAACCTCATGCTTTTACCCTAACTAGTCCCCCTGACACTAAGGGGCAATTTATCATGGCCAATGCACCTAACCCGCACATCTTTGGACTGTGGGAGGAAACCGGAGCACCTCGATCATATATTCTCCCACGCAGACACAGGGAGAACGTGCAGATTCCGCACAGACAGTGACTGGAGGCCGGGAATCAAACCCAGGTCCCTAGTGCTGTGAGGCAGCAGTGCGAACCACTGTGCCAATGTGCCACTGTTGTTAAGGCAAGGTACCAATTTTCTACTTGAAGAACAAAGCCAAGAGCAGCCTCACTGTGGAATTGTCATTTCCATTTAATTCTAATTTCTGAAAAGTCTTCACATGGTTGTTATATCAGCTTTCCTTGTTCACCAATGGAAATTAAGTGTGAGATATTGCACATTGGAAGGACAAACCAAAGTAGAATGCATAGGGTAAATGGTAGGACTCTGAAGAGTGCAGTTGAACAGAGGGATCTGGGAATACAGGTACAGAATTCCCTAAAAGTGACGTCACAGGTGGATAGGGTCGTAAAGAGTGCCTTTGGTACATTGACCTTTATAAATCGGAGTATCGAGTATAAAAGTTGGAGTGTTATGGTAAGGTTATATAAGGCATTGGTGAGGCCGAATTTGGAGTATTGTGCACAGTTTTGGTCACCTAGTTACAGGAAGGATGTAAATAAGGTTGAAAGAGTGCAGAGAAGGTTCACAAGGATGTTGCCGGGACTGGAGAAGCTGAGTTACAGAGAGAGATTGAATAGGTTGGGACTTTATTACCTGGAGCGTAGAAGATTGAGGGGAGATTTGATAGAGGTGTATAAGATTTTGATGGGTATAGATAGAGTGAATGCAAGCAGGCTTTTTCCACTGAGGCTAGGGGAGAAAAAAACCAGAGGGCATGGGTTAAGGGTGAAAGGAGAAAAGTTTAAAGGGAATATTAGGGGGAGCTTCTTCACGCAGAGAGTGGTGGGAGTGTGGAATGAGCTGCCAGATAAAGTGGTAAATGCGGGGGTCACTTTTAACATTTAAGAAAAACTTGGACGGGTTCATGGATGAGAGGGGTGTGGAGGGATATGGTCCAAGTGCAGGTCAGTGGGACTAGGCAAAAAATGGTTCAGCACAGATGAGAAGGGCCAAAAGGCCTGTTTCTGAGCTGTAATTTTCTATGGTTCTAAATTATTTAACTTTAAAAAAGATTGGGCATTGGAGCAAAACTGAATCCAGCCAGAGTCAGCAACTTGTAAAGTTGGTGCATAGACAGAGTGCTTAACAATGCTGCTTCACAGTGCCAGGACCCAGGTTCAGTTCCAGGCTTGGGTGACTGTGTGTGGCATTTGCACATTCTCCCTGTGCCTGCTTGGGTTTCCTCTGGGTGCTCCGGTTTCCTCTCATAGTCCATAGATGTACAGGTTAGGTGGATTGGCCATGGATTTGGGGATTGGGGAGGGCAGGGAGGTGGGGATGGGGCAAGGGGGTTAGCTGTGTAAGATGAGAGTTGGTGCAGACTTGTGGGCTGATTGGCCTCATTCTGAACTGTATGGTTTCTTTGGTTCCTGATTTAAACTGCTTTAAATACAGTGATAAAGGAAATCTTCACCACAATGTTGATGTGAGATCTATATCTTTATCAGGTGTTAGATTTGGAGGTAGGTGAGCACTTTGGTGATAGTGACCACAATTTGGTTACGTTTACTTTAGCGATGGAAAAGGATAGGTATATACCGCAGGGCAAGAGTTATAGCTGGGGGAAAGGAAATTATGATGCGATTAGGCGAGATTTAGGATGCATAGGATGGGGAAGGAAACTGCAGGGGATGGGCACAATTGAAATGTGGAACTTGTTAAAGGAACAGCTACTGCATGTCCTTGATAAATATGTACCTGTCAGGCAGGGAGGAAGTGGTCGAGCGAGGGAACCATGGTTTACTAAAGAAGTTGAATCTCTTGTGAAGAGGAAGAAGGAGACTTATGTAAAGATGAGACGTGAAGGCTCAGTTAGGGAGCTTGAGAGTTACAAGTTAGCCAGGAAGGACCTAAAGAGAGAGTTAAGAAGAGCCAGGAGGAGACATGAGAAGTCTTTGGCAGGTAGGATCAAGGAAAACCCTAAAGCTTTCTATAGGTATGTCAGGAATAAAAGAATGACTAGGGCAAGATTAGGGCCAGTCAAGGACAGTAATTAGGCAGAAATTGGCAGCTCTTGATTGGGAGAGGTTGTTTGAGGGTAAATCCACATCTGGCATGTGGGAGTCTTTTAAGGAACAGTTGTTAGGGCTACAGGACATGCATGTGCCTGTTAAAAAGAAGGATAGGAAGGGTAGGATTCGAGAACCGTGGATAACCAGGGAAATTGAGGGACTGGTCAAAAAGAAAAGAGAGGCGTATGGTAGGTCCAGGCAGCTAAAAACGGAGGGAGCTCTGGAGGAGTACAAAGAAAGTAGGAAAGGACTCAAACGGGGAATTAGAAGAGCAAAAAGGGGTCACGAAATGTCCTTGGCAGACAGGATTAAGGAGAATCCCAAGGCATTTTATTCATACGTTAGGAACAAAAGGGTTGTCAGGGAAAAAATCAGACCTCTCAGGGACAAAAGTGGGGAATTATGCTTGGAGCCCAAAGAAGTAGGGGAGATCCTAAATGAATACTTTGCGTCGGTAATCACAAAGGAGAGGGATGTGTTGACTGGGAGTTTCTCGGAGGGGAGTGGTGAACCGTTGGAGAAAATCTCCATTACAAAGGAGGAAGTGTTAGGTTTGTTAGAGAATATAAAGATTGACAAATCCCCAGGGCCTGATGGAATCTATCCAAGGCTGCTCAGGGAGACGAGAGATGAAATCGCTGGGCCTCTGACGCAAATCTTTGTCTCGTCACTGGACGCAGGTGAGGTCCCAGAGGATTGGAGGATAGCTAATGTGGTCCCGTTATTTAAGAAGGGTAGGAAGGATACAGCCTCAAAATAAAGGGGGGTCGGTTTAAGACAGAGTTGAGGAGGAACTTCTTCTCCCAGAGGGTGGTGAATCTCTGGAATTCTCTGCCCACTGAGGTGGTGGAGGCTACCTCGCTGAATATGTTTAAAGCGCGGATGGATGGATTCCTGATCGGTAAGGGAATTAAGGGTTATGGGGATCAGGCGGGTAAGTGGTACTGATCCACGTCAGATCAGCCATGATCTTATTGAATGGTGGGGCAGGCTCGAGGGGCTAGATGGCCTACTCCTGCTCCTATTTCTTATGTTCTTATGTTCTTATAACCCAGGTAATTATAGGCCGGTGAGCTTGACGTCCGTGGTGGGGAAGTTGTTGGAGAAGATTCTTAGAGATAGGATGTATGCGCATTTAGAAAGGAATAAACTCATTAACAATAGTCAGCATGGTTTTGTGAGAGGGAGGTCATGCCTCACTAACCTGGTGGAGTTTTTTGAAGAAGTGACCAGAATGGTTGACGAGGGAAGGGCCGTGGATGTCGTCTATATGGACTTTAGTAAAGCGTTTGACAAAGTCCCTCATGGTAGGCTGGTGAAAAAGGTTGGATCTCATGGGATAAAGGGGGAGGTGGCTAGATGGGTGGAGAACTGGCTTGGTCACAGAAGACAGAGGGTGGTAGTGGAAGGGTCTTTTTCCGGCTGGAGGCCTGTGACTAGTGGTGTTCCGCAGGGCTCTATATTGGGACCTCTGCTGTTTGTGATTTATATAAATGATCTGGAAGAAGGTGTAACTGGGGTGATCAGTAAGTTTGCGGACGACACAAAATTGGCAGGACTTGCAGATAGTGAGGAGCATTGTCAGAAGCTACAGAAGGATATAGATAGGCTGGAAATTTGGGAAAAGAAATGGCAGATGGAGTTCAATCCTGATGAATGCGAAGTGATGCATTTTGGTAGAAATAATGTAGGGAGGAGCTATATGAAAAATGGCAGAACCATAAAGGGTGTAGATACGCAGAGGGACCTGGGTGTGCAAGTCCACAGATCCTTGAAAGTGACGTCACAGGTGGAGAAGGTGGTGAAGAAGGCATATGGCATGCTTGCCTTTATAGAACGGGGCAAAGACTATAAAAGTTGGGGTCTGATGTTGCAGATGTATAGAACGTTGGTTCGGCCGCATCTGGAATACTGCGTCCAGTTCTGGTCGCCACACTACCAGAAGGACGTGGAGGCTTTGGAGAGAGTACAGAGGAGGTTTACCAGGATGTTACCTGGTATGGAGGGGCTTAGTTATGAGGAGAGATTGGGTAAACTGGGGTTGTTCTCCCTGGAAAGACGGAGGATGAGGGGAGACTTAATAGAGGTGTATAAAATTATGAAAGGCATAGATAGGGTGAACGGTGGGAAGCTTTTCCCCAGGTCGGTGGTGACGTTCACGAGGGGTCATAGGTTCAAGGTGAAGGGGGGGAGGTTTAACACAGATATCAGAAGGACATATTTTACACAGAGGGTGGTGGGGGCCTGGAATGCGCTGCCAGGCAAGGTGGTGGAGGCAGACACACTGGGAACGTTTAAGACTTATCTAGACAGCCATATGAACGGAGTGAGAATGGAGGGATACAAAAGAATGGTCTAGTTTGGACCATGGAGCGGCGTGGGCTTGGAGGGCCGAAGGACCTGTTCCTGTGCTGTATTGTTCTTTGTTCTAGTAGTGGGAAGTTGTGCGTGGAGTCTGAAGAGATAGGAGAGGCTCTAAATGAATATTTTTCGTCAGTATTCACACAGGAAAAAGACAATGTTGTCGAGGAGAATACTGAGATACAGGCTATTGGACTAGACGGGATTGAGGTTCATAAGGAGGAGGTATTAGCAATTCTGGAAAGTGTGAAAATAGATAAGTCCCCTAGGCCGGATGGGATTTATCCTAGGATTCTCTGGGAAGCTAGGGAGCAGATTGCAGAGCCTTTGGCTTTGATCTTTATGTCATCATTGTCTACAGGAATAGTGCCAGAAGACTGGAGGGTAGCAAATGTTGTCCCCTTGTTCAAGAAGGGGAGTAGAGATAACCCTGGTAATTATAGACTAGTGAGCCTTATTTCTGATGTGGGCAAAGTTTTGGAAAGGATTATAAGAGATAGGATTTATAATAATCTAGAAAGGAATAATGTGATTAGGAATAGTCAACACGGTTTTGTGATGGGTAGGTCGTGTCTCACAAACCTTATTGAGTTCTTTGAGAAGGTGACCAAAGAGGTGGATGAGGGTAAAGCGGTTGATGTGGTGTATATGGGTTTCAGTAAAGCGTTTGATAAGGTTCCCCACGGTAAGCTATTGCAGAAAATACGGACGCATGGGATTGAGGGTGATTTAGCGGTTTGGATCAAAAATTGGCTAGCTGTAAGAAGACAGAGGGTGGTGGTTGATGGGAAATGTTCATCCTGGAGTTCAGTTACTCGTGGTGTACCGCAAGGATCTGTTTTGGGGCCACTGCTGTTTGTCATTTTTATAAATGACCTGGATGAGGGCGTAGAAGGATGGATTAGTAAATTTGCGGATGACACTAAAGTCGGTGGAGTTGTGGACAATGTGGAAGGATGTTGCAGGTTACAGAGGGACATAGATAAGCTGCAGACCTGGGCTGAGAGGTGGCAAATGGAGTTTAATGCGGAAAAGTGTGAGGTGATTCACTTTGGAAGGAGTAACAGGAATACAGAGTACTGGGCTAATGGTAAGATACTTGGTAGTGTGGATGAGCAGAGAGATCTCGGTGTCCATGTGCATAGATCCCTGAAAATTGGCACCCAGGTTGATAGGGTTGTCAAGAAGGCGTACGGTGTGTTAGCTTTTATTGGTAGAGGGATTGAGTTTCGGAGCCATGAGGTCATGTTGCAGCTGTACAAAACTCTGGTGCGGCCGCACTTGGAGTATTGCGTACAGTTCTGGTCGCCGCATTATAGGAAGGATGTGGAAGCATTAGAAAGGGTGCAGAGGAGATTTACCAGGATGTTGCCTGGTATGGTGGGAAGGTCTTATGAGGAAAGACTGAGGGACTTGAGGCTGTTTTCGCTCGAGAGAAGAAGGTTAAGAGGTGACTTAATAGAGGCATACAAGATGATCAGAGGATTAGATAGTGTGGATAGTGAGAGCCTTTTTCGTCGGATGTTCTATGTCTATGTCTATGTTCTATGGTGATGGCTAGCACGATGGGACATAGCTTTAAATTGAGGGGTGATAGATATAGGACAGATGTCAGAGGTAGGTTCTTTACTCAGAGAGTAGTAAGGGTGTGGAATGCCCTGCCTGCAGCAGTAGTGGACTCGCCAACATTAAGGGCATTCAAATGGTCATTGGATAAACATATGGATGATATTGGAATGTATAGGTTAGATGGGCTTTAGATTGGTTTCATAGGACGGCGCAACATCGAGGGCCAAGGGCCGAAGGGCCTGTAATGTTCTATGTTCTATATCTGTTGACGTTCGTGTGTTGTTGCGATCAGGTAAGAGAGATAGAATGGCTTCCATCTCCTTGTTTGACAGGTTTTTTTTGTTTCAAAAGGACACTCTTGCTAATTTAGTGAATACTTAAGTGTTTACACTCTGTGATCATGAAAGAACCAATCAGGACAGGCTTTCTCGAAATTAACATAGAAAGCGGTTAACTTGGTCTGAATTTCACACACGCGCACACATGCACCTGTGCACACTCACAAAAATATAAATTACAAACTGGGGAATGATACATTGCTCAAGTTAGAGTCCATACAAAGAGAAAATAATGTACAGTCTGCAGAGGGTCCTGACTTGAGTATTCTCTCAGCATCTCAGCCGTTTGTCCTCAGTTCTGCTGATAAAACGTATGCTTAAAAAGGAATAAAGGCTTGGTTTGTCATGTGACCTTCCATCTTCAATTGGCAAGACACTCCAACTCGGTAATTGTCAGTGTATTCCAAGGATAACTTGTCTGATTTTGTCTGGGAAGCTCTTCTAGCTAGAGTCCCATTGACCAAGAGATTAGGCTTAATGGTTCATCTCCTTCAGTTGAATATCTCAGGAGATTGCCTTAATGCCTTGTTAATGGAACAGGAGATGTGGGTCCCTCACATTGCTCAGGAGGTTATTATCTTTATGAATTGGGATGTGAAATAATACAAATTGGGGTATCATCTTTGGCTGTGATTTCAAGTTATCTTTAGTCTCTTTTTTAATAGTTATTTTTTAATAGTTATTATTAAATAACTTATTTAATTATTAAATAACTTATTTAATTATTATTAAATAACCTATTAAATAGATTAATTATTATTAAATAACCTATTAAATAACTTTTAAAATAGTGATTTAATAGGGGGCGGCACGGTAGCACAGTGGTTAGCACTGCTGCTTCACAGCTCCAGGGACCTGGGTTCGATTCCCGGCTTGGGTCACTGTCTGTGTGGAGTTTGCACATTCTTCCTGTGTCTGCGTGGGTTTCCTCCGGGTGCTCCGGTTTCCTCCCACAGTCCAAAAATGTGCGGGTTAGGTTAATTGGCTGTGCTAAATTGCCCCTTAGTGTCCCGGAATGTGTAGGTTAGAGGGATTAGCGGGTAGATATGTGGGGATATGGGGATAGGGCCTGGGTGGGATTGTGGTCAGTGCAGACTCGATGGGCTGAATGGCCTCTTTCTGAACTGTAGGGTTTATATGATTTCTATGAGTTAGGTTCATGTTTTCAGCCAGTGGATTGAGAATCATTATTTGATATCAAACATGTTTTCAGAACAGTGTGTTACAATATTGGGTTCACAATATCCTAATGATAATACAGCATATGGTGTGTCTGTGCATCAAGAGTGTGTGTAATGAATCTGAATATGTGTGACTGTGTGACATACATGTGTATGTGAGAGTGATGTGCGTGTGTGTGCTTCTGTATGTGTGAAGTGTGTGTGTCTAAGTGTGGTGTGCCTGAGTGCGACTACTGTGTGTGCGAGTGTATGGTTTCCATGTGGTGTATCCATTTGTATGTGTGTTTGTGTGCTATGTATGTCCATATGTGTGGCAAGTGCGATGTGTATGTATGATGTGTGTGTGTATGATATATGTGTGTGTGTATGATGTGTGGGCATGATGTGTATGGGTGGGTGTGTGTGTACGATCTGTGTGTGTAGGTGTGTGTGTATGACATGTGTGAGGTGTGCGTGTGAGGTGTGTGTGTGTGTATGATGTATGTGGTGTGTATGATGTGTGTTTATGTGAGGTGTGTATGTGTGTGTATTACATGTGTGTAAGGTGTGTGTGTATTACTTGCATGTGAGTTGTGTATTACATGCGTGTGAGATGTGTGTACGTGTGTGTGAGATGTGTTGTGTATGAGGTGCGAGTGAGGTGTGTGTGTGTATGACATGTGTGTGAGGTGTGTATGTATGACGTGTGTGTATGATGTGTGTGTGAGGTCTGTGTGGATGACATGTGTGTGAAGTATGTGTGTGAGATGTGTGTGTAGTGTGTGGGCATGATGTGTGTGGGTGGGTGTGTGTATGATCTGTGTGTGTAGGTGTGTGTGTGTATGATGTGTGTGTGGTGTGTACGTGTGTGTATTACATGCATGTGAGGTGTGTGTATTATGTGTGTGTGAGGTGTGTGTATTACATGTGTGTGAGGTGTGTGTTACGTGTGTGACATGTGTGTATTACATGTATGTGTATTACATGTGTGTGAGGTGTGTGTATGAGGTGTGTGAGGTGTATGTGTATGATGTGTGTGAGGTGTGTGTATGGCATGTGTGTGAGTCGTGTGTATGATGTGTGTATGACGTGTGTGTATGATGTATGTGTAAGGTGTGTGTGTGTATGATGTGTGTGAGGTGTGTGTGTATGACGTGTGTGTGAGGTGTGTGTGTTATGACGTGTGTGTGAGGTGTGTGTTATGATGTGTGTGTGAGATGTGTGTGTGAGGTGTGTGTGTATGATGTGTGTGCATGACGTGTGTGTGTGAGGTGTGTGTATATGACGTGTATGAGGTGTGTGCGTGTGTGTGTGTATGACGGGAGTGTGTGTGTATGATGCGCGTGTATGAAATGTGTGAGGTGTGTGTGTGTGACATGTGTGAGGTCTGTGCGTGTGTATATGATGAGTGTGTGTGAGGTGTGTGTATATGACGTGTGTGTGTGTATGATGTGTGTGTGTAGTAGTGAATAAGCGATCGTTGGTTGATGATCACATTGAATGCAATGTGTATGGACAAATGTAATAGGAATTTTAAGAGGACTAGACCATTGGTCCCTTCAGACTGCTTCACTATTCCATGAGAGATCATGGCTGTTTTGAATCCTGAAAGACCTAGCTGTAAATGTGGGCAGGAATTCCCAGTCCCACCAGCTATGAGGATCATCCGGTCCTGCTGAAAGTCAATGGACTTTTGGCTGGGCCGCCAAATCTCCCACAATGGGTTCCACCACAGGAGGACTGGAAAATCCCAGCCTATGTTTCCTGGTCCAAGACTCCCAAACCAGTGGAAATAATTTCTCCCAACCAGCCTTCATCTGTTCTTTCACAACTTCAATCAATTTACCCCTTAACCTTCTAAATTCCAGGGAATATAACCCTAGTTTGTGTAATTTGTCCTTGTAATTTAATCCATAGAGAGTCCAGTTATCATTCTGGTAAATCTACACTGCACTCCCTCCAAGGCCAATATATCCTTTCTGAGATGTTGTGCCCAGGACTGCTAAAAGGCAGAGTAGAGAAGGCTGAGGGAGTACACAATTAAGGTGTATAAGCTTATGAGGGGTATGGACATGGGTGAGTAGGGAGCAGCCATTCCTCTTTGTTGGGGTGTCAATCATAAGGGCTGGTAGATTCAGAGGGGATGTGAGAAAAACGTTTTCACTCAGAGGGTTGTGGGAATCTGGAATGCACTGCCTAGGAAGGCAATTGTCCTTGAACTGATCTAGACTATTTCAGGTGACATTTAAGCATCAAGTTGCTGTGGATCTGGAGTCACATATAAGCCAGGCCAGGTAAGGATGCCAGATTTCCTTCCGAAAGAACTTCAGTGAGCCAGGTGTTTTTTATAACAATCGACAATGGTTTCAAAGAACAGTACAGCACAGGAAACAGGCCCTTCGGCCCTCCAAGCCTGTGCCGCTCCTTGGTCCAACTAGACCAATCGTTTGTATCCCTCCATTCCCAGGCTGCTCATGTGACTATCCAGGTAAGTCTTAAACGATGTCAGCGTGCCTGCCTCCACCACCCTACTTGGCAGCGCATTCCAGGCCCCCACCACCCTCTGTGTAAAAAACGTCCCTCTGATGTCTGAGTTATACTTCGTCCCTCTCAGCTTGAGCCCGTGACCCCTCGTGATCGTCACCTCCGACCTGGGAAAAAGCTTCCCACTGTTCACCCTATCTATACCCTTCATAATCTTGTATACCTCTATTAGATCTCCCCTCATTCTCCGTCTTTCCAAGGAGAACAACCCCAGTCTACCCAATCTCTCCTCATAGCTAAGACCCTCCATACCAGGCAACATCCTGGTAAACCTTCTCTGCACTCTCTCCAATGCCTCCACGTCCTTCTGGTAGTGCGGCGACCAGAACTGGACGCAGTACTCCAAATGTGGCCTAACCAGCGTTCTATACAGCTGCATCATCAGACTCCAGCTTTTATACTCTATACCCCGTCCTATAAAGGCAAGCATACCATATGCCTTCTTCGCCACCTTCTCCACCTGTGTTGCCACCTTCAAGGATTTGTGGACTTGCACACCTAGGTCCCTCTGTGTTTCTATACTCCTGATGACTCTGCCATTTATTGTATAACTCCTCCCTACATTATTTCTTCCAAAATGCATCACTTCGCATTTATCCGGATTAAACTCCATCTGCCACCTCTCCGCCCAATTTTCCAGCCTATCTATATCCTGCTGTATTGCCCGACAATGCTCTTCGCTATCCGCAATTCCAGCCATCTTCGTGTCATCCGCAAACTTGCTGATTACACCAGTTACACCTTCTTCCAAATCATTTATATATATCACATGGTCATCATTTGCCTTTTAATTCCAGATGATTTTACTGGATTCAAATTACACCGTCTGCTATGGTGGGATTAAAACCCAGGGTCAAACCCTAGGTCTCTGGATTACTAGTCCAGTGACAATACCACTACACCACCATCTGTACACGCACTGCTGCTTCTGTATATGGACCTGTACACGTACCGCTGCTTCTGTACATGTACCGCTGCTCCTGTACACGTACCGCTACTCCGATACACATACCGCTGCTCCTGTACATGTGCCACTGCTCCTATACACATACATTGCTCCTGTACACGTACCACTACTCCTGTACACACACCGCTGCTCTTGTACTCATATAGTTCCTCCTGTACATAGCACTGGTCTAGTTCATAAGAACTGGCCATTCGGCCCATCGCGTCTGTTCCGCCATTCAACATGGCTGATATGCTCCTCATTCCCATTTTCTTGCCTTCTCCCCATTACCTTTCAACCTATTACCAATTAAAAATCGGTGTAACTCCTCCTTGAATTTACTCACTGTCCCAGCACCACCGCACTTTGGGGTAGCGAATTCCACAGATTCACAATCCTTTGGGAGAAGTAGTTTCTCCTCAACTCTGTTTTAAATTTGCTACCCTTATTCTAAGACTATGACTTCTCGTCCTAGAATGCCCCACAAGAGGAAGCATCTGCTCCATGTCTACTTCATCCATACCTTTTATCACCTTGTATACCTTAATTTGATCTCCCCTCATTCTTCTAAATTCCAGATTGTATAGGCCTAAACTGTTCAATCTCTCTTCATACAACAAACCCCTCATCTCTGGAATCAATCTAGTGAACCTCTTCTGAACTGCCTCTAAGCCACTACATCTTTCCTCAAATAAGGGGACCAAAGCTGTGCACAATACTCCAAGCCTCCCCAATGCCTTGTATAGTTGCAACAATACTTACTCACCTTTATCTTCTATTCCTTTAGCTATAAATGCCAACATTCACTTTCTTTATTAGAGGACATGAACGCACTGGAGGGGATGCAGCGGAAATTCACCAGGATGTTGCCTGGGATAGAACATTTAAATTATAAGGAGAGGTTGGATAGGCCTGGGTTGTTTTCTCTGGAGCAGAGAAGACTGAGGGGCGACCTGATTGAGATGTTCAAGATTATGAGGGGCATGGACAGGGTGGATAGGGAGCAGCTGTTCCCTTTAGTTGAAGGGTCAGTTACGAGGGAACACAAGTTAAAAGTGAGGGGTGGGAGGTTTTGGGGGGATTTGAGGAAAAACCTTTTTACTCAGAGGGTGTGACGGTCTGGAATTCACTGCCTGGGACGGTGGTGGAGGTGGGATGCTTCACATCCTTTAAAAAGTACCTGGATGAGTACTTGGCATACCATAGCATTCAAGGCTATGGGCCAAGTGCTGGCAAATGGCATTCGGTGGGCAGGTCAGGGCCTTTCATGCGCCGTTGCAAACTCAATGGGCTGAAAGGTCTTTTCTGCATTGCAGGATTCTGTGATTCTGTGATTATCTGCTGTACTGCATGCTAGTCTTCTGTGACTCATGAACAAGGACACCCAAATCCCTCTGCACCAGAGCACCCCGAAGTCTCTCACCATTTAGTTAATAAGTTGTCTTCCCATTTTTCCAACCAAAATGCATGACCTTACACTTGTCCACATTAAACTCCATCTGGCACTTCCTAACCTATCTATATCCATTTGTAAGGTTCTTATTTCCTCATTGCAACTTACTGTCCTGCCTATTTTTGTGTCATCTGCAAATTTGGCTATAGAGCCTTATATACCTGTGTCCAAGTCATTAATATGCAAATTGTAAATAGCTGGGGCCCAAGGACCAAACCCTGTGGCACCCCACTAGTTACTACTTGCCATTCAGAAAAAAAAATTATCCCAACGCTCTGTGTTCTGTCCATCACATCAGCCAGTCACCTATCCAAGTTAATAAATTACTCCTAAACCCATGTAATCTAACCTTGTGAATTAACCTTTTGTGTGGCACCTTATTGAATGCCTTCTGGAAGTCCAGATATATTACATCTACAGGATCCCCTTAATCTACGTTGCTTGTTACATTTTCGAAGGGTGGCACAGTAGCACAGTGGTTAGCATTGCTGCTTCACAGCTCCAGGGTCCCAGGTTCGATTCCCGGCTCGGGTCACTGCCTGTGTGGAGTTTGCACATTCTCCTCGTGTCTGCGTGGGTTTCCTCCGGGTGCTCTGGTTTCCTCCCACAGTCCAAAGATGTGCGGGTTAGGTTGATTGGCCAGGTTAGAAATTGCCCCTTAGAGTCCTGGGATGCGTAGGTTAGAGGGATTAGCGGGTAAATATGTGGGGGTAGGGCCTGGGTGGGATTGTGGTCGGTGCAGACTCGATGGGCCGAATGGCCTCCTTCCGCACTGTAGGGTTTCTATGATTTCTATGAAGGACTCTAGCAAATTAGTCAAACGTAATATACCCTTCATAAAACAATGCTGACTCTAATGGATAGCGTTTTGACTTTTCAAATGTCCTGATATTGCTTCCTTGATAACCCTTTGGGAGAAGTAGTTTCTCCTCAATTCTGTTTTAAATTTGCTACCCCTTATCCGAAGACTTTCCCAACAACGGATGTTAATCTAACTGGTCTGTAATTTCCTTCATTTTTCCTGCCTCCCTCTTTGAATAAGGGCATTATATTAGCATTTTTCCAGTCAAAGAACAAAGACAATGTGAGTGGAGGGAGCATTAAGCACAGGTTAAAGAGATGTGTATTGTCTCCAGACAGGACAGCTAGTGAGATTTTGCACATCCAGGCAGGTTGTGGGGATTAAAGATAGCATGACATGAACCCAATATCCCGGTTGAGGCCGTCCTTGTGTGTGCGGAACCTGGCTATCAGTCTCTGCTCAGCGACTCTGTGCCGTCGTGTGTCATGAAGGCCGCCTGGTGATCACCAGGCAAGACTGTTGTCTTCCTGTTGGGGAGCACTTCAGCGGTCACGGGCATTTAGCTTCTGATCTCCGGGTAAGCGTTCTCCAAGGCGGCCTTCATGACACATGATAGCGCAGAGTCGCTGAGCAGAGACTGATAGCCAGGTTCCGCACACATGAGGACGGCCTCAACCGGGATATTGGGTTCATGTCACACTATCTGTAATGCCCACAACCTGCCTGGATGTGCAAAATCTCACGAGCTGTCCTGTCTGGAGACAATACACATCTCTTTAACCTGTGCTTAATGCTCCCTCCACTCACATTGTCTGTGCCTTTAAGACTTGATTAGCTGTAAAGACTCACATTCCAATCATTATTCATGGAAATTGAGTTTGTGTCTTTGTGCCCTGTTTGTAATCAGAACTCCCACCCACCTGACGAAGGGACAGCCTGTTCCGAAAGCTAGTGGCTTTTGCGACCAAATAAACCTGTTGGACTTTAACCTGGTGTTGTTAGACTTCTTACTGTGTTTACCCCAGTCCAACGCTGGCATCTCCACGTCATTTCAGTGTTCCCCATTATTAACTCTCTGGTTTCATCTTCCAAGGGACCAACATTCACCTTAGCGACTCTCTTCCCTTTTATATACTTATAGAAGCTTTTGCTATCCTTTTTGATATTTTGTGCTAGGTTTCTTTCATAATTTACCTTTGCTCTTTTTGTTACTTTTTTAGTATCCCTTTGTTTATGTTTGAAAGTTTCCCAATCTTCCAGCCTACCACCAGCCTTTGCAATATGGTATACCCTAGTTTTTGCCTTTATGTTGTCCTTGACCTCCTTGTTTAGCCATGGATGTTCCCCCCCCCCCCCCTCCCCTTACCATTTTTCTTCCTCACTGAGGTATATTTTAGTTGTGAGGATTTGAGTATCTCCTTAAACAACTGCCATTGCTCATTCACTGTCCTACCTTTTAGCCTTCCTGCCCACTCTACTCAGGCCAAACCTGCCCTCATGCCGATGTAATTTCCTTTGGTTAATTCCAGAATGCTAGAGTGGGACTCCACACTTTCTCACTCCAAACTGAATTTTGAATTCTATCATACTATGGTCACTGCTCCCTGGAGGATCCTTAATTATGAGGTCATCAATTAATCCCTCCTCATTACATAACCAAATCCAGAATAGCCTGTTCCTTAGTTGGTTCCACAACATACTGTTCCAAGAAACAACCTCTAATACATTCAATGAACTCTGCCCTTGGCTACCCTTGCCAATTTGATTCTTCCAATCTATGAGCATATAAAAATCACCCATGATTATTGCCATTCCTTTCTTGCAGGCCCTCAGTATTTCCTGGTTTATACTGTGCCCCACCGAGGAACTACTGCTTGGGGACCTATAGATTACTCCTGCCAAGTATTTCTTCCCTTTGCCATTTCTTATTTCAATCAAGACTGATTCCACATCTTGATCTCCCGTGCTTATGTCATTTCTCATTACAGCACTGATCCTTTTCTTCACCAGCAAAGCGACACCACCTCCTTTTCCTGTCAGTCCATCTTTCCGAAATGCTGAGTACCCTTGGATATTCAATTCCCAGTCCTGGTCTCCTTGTACAGCTTGTAATGCTTTTAAATTTGTTCTACTGGTAAGTTTCCTGACTCTTTTATAATTCCTCGGTGCATAAAGACATTCATCCGTTCTGCCCTCGCCTTTATTGTCTGGTAACCATTCGCCACATCGCTAACCTGCACTCTTACCTCCTCCTTTAATTTGGGTTTTCTAAATCCCCCTACACCTGAACCCCCCCGCCACCCCATTCAGTTTAAAGCCCTATGTACAGCCCTAGTTATGTGATTCGCTAGGACTCTGGTCCCAGCATGATTCAGATGAAGATTGTCCCATCAGAACAGGTCCCTTCTTCCCCAGTACTAGTATCAATGTCCCATGAATTCAAACCCATTTCTCCCACACCAATCTTTAAGCCACGCATTTATCTGCTTAATCTTATTGACCCTGTGCCAATTAGCTCACGGCTCAGGTAGTAATCCAAAGATTATTACCTTTTTGGTTCTCCTTTTTCATTTAGCTCCTAACTGCTCATAATCCCTTAGCAGAACCTCTGCCCTTGTTTTATCTATGGTGTTGGTACCTATGTGGACCACAACAGCTGGATCTTTACCCTCCTACTCCAAGTCCCTCTGCAGCCCACATGAGATATCCCAAACCCGAGCACCAGATAGGCAACACAACCTTCGGGACTCTCAATCCTGATCCATGCCCCTAACTATACTATCCCCAATTATGACTATATTTCTTTTCTCTCCCACCCCACCCTTGAATGGCTCCCTGCACACGGTGCTGCGGTCAGTTGGCTCAACCTCCCTGTGGTCCCTGTTCCCGTCCATATAGGGAGCACGGATCTCAAGCCTGTTGGTACACGTACACATACTGCTGCTTCTGTATGCATACCTCTGTTTCTGTACGCATTCTGCTGCTTCTGTACGCATTCCGCTGCTTTTGTACACATTCCACTGCTTCTATCCACATACCGCTGCTTCTGTCCACATACCGTCTATACATATACTGCTGCTTCTGTACACATACTGCTGCTCCTATACATGTACCGCTGCTCCTGTACATGTACCGCTGCTCCTGTATACGTACCACTGCTCCTGTACACGTACTGCTGCTTCTGTACACATACTGCTGCTCCTGTACACGTACCCCTGCTCCTGTACACGTACCCCTGCTCCTGTACGGGTACCGCTGCTCCTGTACGCGTACCGCTGCTCCTGTACATATACCGTTGCTCCTGTACGCATACCGCTGCTCCTGTACACATAGCACTGCTCCAGTACACATACTGTTACACCTGTACACATACACATAGGAGATTCACTAGGTTGATTCCAGAGTTGAGAGGGTCGGCTTATGAGGAGAGACTGAGTAGACTGGGGCTATACTCACTGGAATTCAGAAGAATGAGGGGAGATCTTATAGAAACATACAGGATTATGAAGATAATAGATAAGATAGAAGCAGGGAAGTTGTTTGCAGTGGCGGGTGAAACTAGAAGTAGGTGGCATAGCCTCAAAATAAGGGGAAGCAGATTTAGGACTGAGTTGAGGAGGAACTTCTTCACACAAAGGGTTGTGAATCTATGGAATTCCCTGCCCAGTGAAGCAGTTGAGGCTACCTCATTGAATGTTTTTAAGGCAAGGATAGATAAATTTGTGAACAGTAAAGGAATTAAGGGTTATGGTGAGCGGGCGGGTAAGTGGAGCTGAGTCCACAAAAAGATCAGCCATGATCTTATTGAATGGCGGTGGAGCAGGCTCGAGGGGCCAGATGGCCTACTCCTGCTCCTAGTTCTTATGTTGTTATACTGTGGCTGCTGCTGCACACATACCTCTGCTTCTGTAATGCATTCCATTGCTTCTGTCGACATACCGCTGCTTCTGTCCACATACCGCTGCTCCTATACACGAACCGCTGCTCCTGTACACGTACCACGGCTCCTGTACATGTACTGTGGCTCATGTACACGTACCGATGCTCCTTTGGACATACCGCTGCACCTGTACATGTACCGCTGCTCCTGTACTCATACTGCTGCTCCTGTACACATACTGCTGCTCCTGCGCACATACCTCTGCTTCTTATGCATACCGCTGCTTCTGTCCACATATCGCAGCTTCTGTATATATAATGCTGCTGCTGTACACATCCCACTGACCTATAAACATATCACTGTTCCTGTACATGTACTGCTGCTGCTGTACACCTACTGCACTCCTGTACACGTCCCGCTGCTCCTGTACACGTCCCGCTGCTCCTTTACATGTACCACTGCTCCTGTACACGTACTGCGGCTCCTGTACATGTATTAAGAACATAAGAAATAGGAGCAGGAGTAGGCCATCTGGCCCCTCGGGCCTGCCCCACCATTCAACAAGATCATGGCTGATCTGAGGCGAATCAGTTCCACTTACCCGTCTGCTCCCCATATCCCCTAATTCCCTTATCGATCAGAAAACTATCTACCCGTGATTGAAACATATTCAACGAGGAAGCCTCCACCACTTCAATGGGCAGAGAATTCCAGAGATTCACTACCCTCTGAGTGAAGAAGTTCCTCCTCAACTCTGTTCTGAACCGGCCCCCCGTTATTTTGAGGCTGTGCCCTCTAGTTCTGGTTTCCTTTCTAAGTGGAAAGAATCTCTCCACCTCTACCCTATCCAACCCCTTCATTATCTTATATGTCTCTATAAGATTCCCCCCTCAGCCTTCTAAACTCCAACGAGTACAGACCCAAACTGTTCAATCTCTCCTCATAAGCTACACCCCTCATCTCCGGTATCAACCTGGTGAACCTTCTCTGCACTCCCTCCAAGGCCAATATATCCTTTCGCAAATAAGGGGACCAAAACTGTACACAGTACTCCAGTTGCGGCCTCACCGGTGCCTTGTACAGTTGCAGCAAGACCTCCCTGCTTTTATATTCTATCCCCCTCGCGATAAAGGCCAACATTCCATTCGCCTTCTTGATCACCTGCTGCACCTGCAGATGCGGCTCCTGTACATGTACCGCTGCTCCTGTACATGTACCGCTGCTCCTGTACACGTACTGCTGCTCCTGTACACGTACTGCTGCTCCTGTACATGTACCGCTGCTCCTGTACATGTACCGCTGCTCCTGTACATGTACCGCTGCTCCTGTACACGTACTGCTGCTCCTGTACACGTACTGCTGCTCCTGTACACGTACTGCTGCTCCTGTACATGTACCGCTGCTCCTGTACATGTACCGCTGCTCCTGTACATGTACCGCTGCTCCTGTACATGTACCGCTGCTCCTGTACATGTACCGCTGCTCCTGTACGCATACTGCTGATCAAGAGTACGCATACTCTTGATCAATTGGGCCAGTGGGCTGACGAATGGCAGATGGAGTTTAATTTAGACAAATGCGAGGTGATGCATTTTGGTAGGTTGAACCAGGGCAGGACTTACTCAGTTAATGGTAGGGCGTTGGGGAGAGTTACAGAACAAAGAGATCTAGGGGTACATGTTCATAGCTCCTTGAAAGTGGAGTCAAAGGTGGACAGGGTGGTGAAGGAGGCATTCGGCATGCTTGGTTTCGTCGGTCAGAACATTGAATACAGGAGTTGGGACATCTTGTTGAAGTTGTACAAGGCATTGGTACGGCCACACTTGGAATACTGTGTGCAATTCTGGTCACCCTTATATTATTAAACTAGAAAGAGTGCAGAAAAGATTTACTAGGATGCTACCGGGACTTGATGGATTGAGTTATAAGGAGAGGCTGAATAGACTGGGACTTTTTTCTCTGCAGCGTAGGAGGCTGAGGGGTGACCTTACAGCGGTCTATAAAATAATGAGGGGCATAGACAAGGTAGATAGTCAATATCTTTTCCCAAAGGTAGGGGAGACTAAAACTAGAGGGCATAGGTTTAAGGTGAGAGGGGAGAGATGCAAAAGTGTCCAGAGGGGCAGTTTTTTCACACAGAGGGTGGTGAGTGTCTGGAACAAGCTGCCAGCGGTAGTAGTAGAGGCGGGTACAATTTTATCTTTTAAAAAGCATTTAGATAGTTACATGGGTACGATAGGTATAGAGGGATATGGGCCAAATGTGGGCAATAGGGATTAGTTTAGGGGTTTTAAAAAAAAAGGGCGGCATGGACAAGTTGGGCCGAAGGGCCTGTTTCCATGCTGTAAACCTCTCTGACTCTATGCTGCTTCTGTACGCATTTTTAAAAATTAACTCATGGGACATGGGCATCACTGCCTGGCCAGCATTATTGCACATCCCTAGTTGCCTTTGAAAAAGTGTTAGTGAGCTGCCTTCTTGAATCGCTGCAGTCCATGTGCTGTGAGTTGACCCACAATGCCGTTAGGGAAGGAATTCCAGAATTTTGACCCAGTGACTGCGAAGGAATGGCGATATATTTCCAAGTCAGGATGGTGAGTGGCTTGGAGGGGAACTTGCAGATGGTGGTGTTCCTATGTACCTGCTGTTCTTATCCTTCTGGATGGAAGTGGTCGTGGGTTTGGAAGGTGCTGTCTCAGGATCTTTGGTGAATTGCTGCAGTGCATCTTGTAGATAGTACACACTGTTGCTACTGAGCGTCGTGGAGGGATTGAATGTTTGTAGATGTGGTGCCAATCAAGGGGGCTGCTTTGTCCTGGATGGTGTCAAGCTTTTTGAGTGTTATTGAAGCTACATCCATCCAGGCAAGTGGGGAGTATTCCATCACACTCCTGATTTGTGCCTTGTAGATGGTGGACAGGCTTTGGGGAGTAAGGAGGTGAGTTACTTGCCGCAGTATACCTAGCCTTTGACCTGCCACGTAGCCACTGTGGTTATGTGGTGAGTCTAGTTGAGTTTCTGGTCAACGGTAAGCATACCGCTGCTGCTGTACACATACAACTGCTCCTGTACATGTATTGCTGCATCTGTACACAAAGGGCCCGATTTTACCATTTTCATTCCAAGTGCTGAATCTGGGTGTAATGCAGATCCGACTTAGAAATCTGCCTTCAGGCGCCCCCATACGCACTCAGCCATCTCCAGTCCCATTCGCGCTGTGGGCGGGGCTTAGCATGGCCGAAATGATCGGAGCTCTGAACTGCGCATGCGCAGTTGGAAAAAAATTTGAAAAAGCTCGCCCGTGTCAGATCGCTCCCAGGCCGCAGAAAGCGGAGAAAATGGCTTGGGACCGATAGCCCCCACACATATCACTGTCCCCCTTATCCACCCCCCACCCACTACCCACTGACCTCGCTGTCCCCATTATCAACCCCCCCGCTACCCAGACCGATCGCCACCCCTGCCCCCACTCCCCCCCACTGATCACCCGCAGAGTGGCAGCGGATCCCCCCCTCCCCCACCAGAGATCCATCTACCACCCTCCCCCCCCACCCACCGGAGATCCATCTGCCCCTCCCCCCTCCCGCACCAGTGATTGATCGGGCCTCCCTCTCCCCCCCTTCCCCCAACAACGATCTGGCCTCACTCCCCCCCCCCCTCCAGAGAATGGTCTGGCCTCACTCACCCCCTTTTCCCCAGACAACGATCTGGCCTCACTCATCCACTCCCCCCCCCCCCCCCCCCCAACTCCTCCCGCAGAGAATGATCTGGCCTCACTCACCATCACCCCCCCCCTCCCCCCGCACTCCTCCGAGGAACATTTGACCTGCCTCCTCCTCTCTCCCCACCAGACAATGATCGGCCCTCTCCCCCCCCCCCCCACCATCCCCCCTCCCCCCCTGCCAGAGATACATCTGACCCGCCTCCTCCTCTTCACCCCCCAACCAGAGAATGATCTGACCCGCCTCCCTTCCCCCTCCCCAACTACTGACCTGAGTCAGAGAGCCGTTGGAAGCTCTAAACACGCTCTTCAGCAGCTGGAGTGCCAGATCCAGGCTTTTATTCAGCAGGTCCATTACGGCGCGGTTCCGGATTGGTAAACGCAGTGGTAAAGGGGGAAATGCTGATAAAGTTGGGCGGGCAGTTCATTAATTCAATTTAAATGCATGCAAATGCATTTAAATTGCTGTTGCGCCCTTTTTGGGCACGAATCAAATCGCCGCCATTCCCGGGTTTCGGTAAAGTGGCAATCTGCATGGGCGCGGATCGCACCAATGGCCTCACACCTGACTTTACCACGTTTTCACGCCGGAAAACGGGTGTGACGCAATGGTAAAATCGGGCCCATAGTGCTGCTGCTGAGCATGTACTGTTGCTCGTGTATACACACTGATGTACATGTGCTGCTCCTGCTACATTTATGGCAGACCTTTTTACGACCACTTGACATTCAAAAGCTTTATAGCCAATGAAGTACTTCTGAAGTGTAGTCAGTACTCTAATATAGGAAACAATTTGTGCACAGGAAGCTCGCCTAATAAGCAATGTGATAATGACCCAGATAACCTATTTTTGTGATGTTGATTAAGGATAACGATTGGCCGTGGTATCCTTCAGAACACTCTTCTTCCAATTTGCCGCATTTGAAGGAAAAGAAAGGAAAACCAGGGTAGAATAGGGCCACGAATGAATGTACAGTAATGATAGCCAAGGGTAGTGGGTGTCTGGAATTTGCTGCCCGAATTCGTGGTGGAGGCAGAGACCCTAGACTCTTTTAAAATGTACCTGGATCTGCACCTGAAGTGCGGAAAGGAGTCGGGTGCAGGAAGGTGGCATTACAAAGGGCACTGGGGATCCTTGGGTTGGCATGGACAATCTGGGTGGAATGGCCTCCTGTGCTGTAACTGTTCTCCGGTTCTATGGCAGTTATTGAATAATTCGCTTGCCCCAAAATTTATCAGGGACACCAACATGATATTAGTGGTGGTGCCATGTTACAATTCACGCAAGGATTCCAAGTTGATATGGCAACATGCATTTTTTACATGTGTGTTACAGTCTGAAGCTATGGATAGTGGGGGTAGGGCCTGGGTGGGATTGTGGTCGGTGCAGACTCGATGGGCCGAATGGCCTCCTTCTGCACTGTAGGGTTTCTATGATGATTTCTATGATAGTGATGGTAGCAGTTCCAACTTTCTTAAAATCTCATGGCTGACTAGGAATGTCTCCCACTCTTACTGCCTGCTGTTGGTGTAAGGATTTATAGATTGATAACCCACTTGTTTAGTCACATCTTAGCCGCATTTAGAACACACCTTCCTTGACCATCAGGATTTGGACTCAACCTGGAGCCTCTGGCTCTGAGGCAGGTGCAACACAGCCCAATGCACTACAAGACCTCAGACGTGACATTAGCTGAAGAGATCAGAACAATTAGAAAGATATTTAAGTTAGAAGAGGAGAATTTGGTTAAATTACTTCAAAGTGGTGAGGATAGAACCCATGGTGTGAATGGATTGCTGATAGGGTGGTTGCTAAACTCCAAGATGAGATTTACTATCTCACTGTGAAAACCAGTTTGCACTAAAGTCCCAAGAAAGCTCGATGTGCAAAAACCAATTTCCGCAGAGCACTGCCAACAATTCTGACTCATGTTGAAGTGCAGTAAGGAATCTAACGACACCAGGTTAAAGTCCAACAGGTTTATTTGGTAGCAAACGCCACTAACTTTCGGAGCACTGCTCCTTTGTCAGGTGATATGTTGAAGTGGCCATGGTCAACCTTCAAAATCAACAGTTCTGAAAGCTGCCAATGATGTCCTGGGAACACAGGAAAGAAAGCAACCACCAAATGAAGGAACTGCTGCAGGAGAAGCTATCTTCAGAAACATAGAAAATCTACCAGGTTGCAACATTGGGAGAATTGAACATCAACAACTTGGGATACATAGATGAGACTGCACTTATTGCAGAGTTAGAAAAGACGCCACAGGAAATTGTAGACAAACTGAAAGCAAGGAGTGAGGAACATAGATCAAGACAATAAAGACAAACAGAGACCTAACCCCCAAAATAAAAATTGAGATCAATGAACAAGCTCTGGGACAAGGTTTACATACCTTGAGCAGATTATCATTGACAGTGGAAGGCATGGTGGTGGGATTTAAGGAAATTGTAATAGCCAAGACCTGCTTTGTCAGGAAGAATATGTTAACACCAAAGAAATTGAACCTGAATCTTAGAAAAAGAACGCTGAAATATTACATTTTGTCTTCTATGTTATATGCCTGTGAGATATGGACAACAAACAGAGACTACTGAGAAGCTAAATGCAACTTCACTTATGGTTATGGCTGTCCAATTACAGTTATATGGTTGGTCCAATTATGGTTATGTGGATGCTCCAGTTATGGTAATATGGTTAGCCCAGTTATGTTTATATGGTTGGTTCAGTTATGGTTATATAGTCGGACCAGTTATAGATACATGGTTGGTACAGTTATGATTATATGACTACTCCAGTTATGGTTATATGGTTGATTCAGTTATGGTTATATGGCTGCTCCAGTTTGGTTATATTGCTGCTCCAGTTATGGCTATATAACTATTCCAGTCATGGTTATTTGGCTGATTCAGTTATGGTTATGTGGCTGCTCCAGTTATGATTATTGACAAGGAGAGGATGTTTCCCTACAAAGGTTAGCAGATTTAAAACAGAAATGAGGATAAACTATTTCTCTCAAAGAGTGGTGAATCTCTGGAATTCGCCACACCAGAATGCAGTGGATGCCAGGACATTGAGTAAATAAAGGAGGAGATAGATTTTTAACTGGTAACGGGTTGAAGGGTTAAGAACATAGGAGCATAGGAATTATAAGTGGGTATAGGCAATTCAGTCCTTCAAGCCCGCTCCACCATTTAACATGATCCTGGTCTCAATTCCACTTTTCTGCCACTCTCATAGCCCTTATCCTGCTTTTCATCAGAAACATATCTATCTCTTTCTTGAATCTGTTCATTGATTCTGCTTCCACTGCACTCTGGGGCAGCGAGTTCCACAGATACACAACCCTCTGAGAGAAGTAGTTTCTCCTCATAGAACATAGAAACCCTACAGCACAGAAAGAGGCCATTCGGCCCATCGAGTCTGCACCGACCACAATCCCACCAAGGCCCTACCCCCATACCCCTACATATTTACCCACTAATCCACGCATCTCAGGACACTAAGGGCAATTTTAGCATGGCTAATCAACCTAACCCGCACATCTTTGGACTGTGGAAGGAAACCGGAGCACCCGGAGGAAACCCACACAGACACGAGGAGAATGTGCAAACTCCACACAGACAGTGACCCAAGCTGGGAATCGAACCCAGGTCCCTGGAGCTGTGAAGCAGCAGTGCTAACCACTGTGCTATCGTGCCGCCCGATCATCTTAGTTTTGAACTTATCTCTTCTCACTCTATATCTATACCTATGACCTTTTGTTCTAAACTGTTCCACAAGGGGAACATCTGTTCGACGTCCACCTTATCAATCACCTTTAGCATTTTATATGTCTCAATCCGATCCCCCCTCATTTTTCTGAATTCCAGCGAGTACAAGCCCAAACCATTCAACTGCCCTTTCATCCTTGGAATCAATCTGGTGAACTGCCTCCAGTGCCACCACATCCTTAAGTAAGGAGATCAAAACTGGACACAGTGCTCCAGGTGTGGTCTCACCAATGCCTTATACAATTGTGACAACACTTATTTACTTTTAAAATCTAGTCCTTTTGCAATAAATGCCACAATTCCACTTGCCTTTCTTATTATATGCTACACCTGCATTATGGGTTATGGGGAACAACAGGAAAGTGGACTTGAGGCTAAATTACCACAATCATATTGAACAGTGCAGCAGGCTCGAGGGGCTGAATTGCCTACTCTTCCTCTTAGTTCTTACGTTTTTATGCTACATGACCGATCTAGTTACATTAAAGTGGTTGGTCCAGTTATGTTTACATGGTTGGTCCAGTTATGTTTACATGGTTGGTCCAGTTATGTTTACATGGTTGGTCCAGTTATGTTTAAATGGTTGGTCCAGTAATGTTTAAATGGTTGGTCCAGTTATGGTTAAATGGTTCGTCCAGTTCTGGTTATATGGTTGGTTCATTTATGTGTCTAGTCAATGGTAACCCCGAGAATGCTGATGGAAGTTATGGGTTCTGGGTTTTAGTGCGAAGATGTTAAATGCCAGAGAGTTAAAGAGCTTGATGCCAAGTTACTGAAGAGAACATAGAAATAGAACATAGAACATTACAGCGCAGAACAGGCCCTTCGGCCCACGATGTTGCACCGACCAGTTAAAAAAAAAAAAAAACTGTGACCCTCCAACCTAAACCAATTTCTTTTCGTCCATGAACCTATCTACGGATCTCTTAAACGCCCCCAAACTAGGCGCATTTACTACTGATGCTGGCAGGGCATTCCAATCCCTCACCACCCTCTGGGTAAAGAACCTACCCCTGACATCGGTTCTATAACTACCCCCCCTCAATTTAAAGCCATGCCCCCTCGTGCTGGATTTCTCCATCAGAGGAAAAAGGCTATCACTATCCACCCTATCTAAACCTCTAATCATCTTATATGTTTCAATAAGATCCCCTCTTAGCCGCCGCCTTTCCAGCGAAAACAATCCCAAATCCCTCAGCCTCTCCTCATAGGATCTCCCCTCCATACCAGGCAACATCCTGGTAAACCTCCTCTGCACCCTCTCCAAAGCCTCCACATCCTTCCTGTAATGTGGGGACCAGAACTGCACACAGTACTCCAAGTGCGGCCGCACCAGAGTTGTGTACAGTTGCAACATAACGCTACGACTCCTAAATTCAATCCCCCTACCAATAAACGCCAAGACACCATAAGCCTTCTTAACAACCTTATCTACTTGATTCCCAACTTTCAGGGATCTATGCACACATACACCTAGATCCCTCTGCTCCTCCACACTATTCAAAGTCCTCCCGTTAGCCCTATACTCAACACATCTGTTATTCCTACCAAAGTGAATTACCTCACACTTCTCCGCATTAAACTCCATCCGCCACCTCTCGGCCCAACTTTGCAACCTGTCTAAGTCTTCCTGCAAACTACGACACCCTTCCTCACTGTCTACCACACCACCGACTTTGGTGTCATCAGCAAATTTGCTAATCCACCCAACTATACCCTCATCCAGATCATTAATAAATATTACAAACAGCAGTGGCCCCAAAACAGATCCCTGAGGTACACCACTTGTAACCGCACTCCATGATGAATATTTACTATCAACCACCACCCTCTGTTTCCTATCCGCTAGCCAATTCCTGATCCAATTTCCTAGATCACCCCCAATCCCATACATCTGCATTTTCTGCAGAAGCCTACCATGGTGAACCTTATCAAACGCCTTACTAAAATCCATATATACCACGTCCACTGCCTTGCCCCCATCCACCTCCTTGGTCACTTTCTCAAAAAACTCAATAAGGTTAGTAAGGCACGACCTACCTGCCACAAAACCATGCTGACTATCACCTATCAATTCATTACTCTCCAAATAACTATAAATCCTATCCCTTATAATTTTTTCCAACATCTTGCCGACAACAGAAGTGAGACTCACCGGTCTATAATTCCCGGGGAAGTCTCTGTTCCCCTTCTTAAACAATGGGACAACATTCGCTAACCTCCAATCTTCTGGTACTATACCAGAGGCCAACGACGACCTGAAGATCAGAGCCAGAGGCTCTGCAATCACTTCTCTTGCCTCCCAGAGAATCCTTGGATAAATCCCATCCGGACCAGGGGATTTATCTATTTTCAGACCCTCCAGAATATCCTGCACATCCTCCTTATCAACTGTAATACTGTCTATTCTACTCCCTTGCAACCCAGTGTCCTCCTCAGCTATATTCATGTCCCCTTGCGTGAACACCGAAGAGAAATATTGGTTCAATGCTTCACCAATCTCCTCCGGTTCCACACATAACTTCCCTCTGCCATCTATAACTGGCCCTAAACTTGCCCTAACCAACCTTCTGTTCTTGACATACCTATAGAACGCCTTAGGATTCTCTTTAACCCTATCCGCCAAAGTCTTCTCATGTCCCCTTTTAGCCCTTCTAAGCTCGCTCTTCAACTCCCTCTTAGCCAATCTAAAGAAGTTATTGAAATATTGATGATAACACTATGGAGAATTCTATTCTGGAAATGGTTACAAGAAATAGCAGCGAGCATTTATATGGCATCTTTAGTGTAGTAAAACATCACAAACATCTTCACGAAATGTCACCAAACAAAATTTAACAATGAATCACTAAAATATCCTAAATGAATATTTTTCATCAGTATCTACTGTTGAGAAAAGCATGGATGTTAGGGAACTTGGGGAAATAAATAGTGATGTCTTGAGGAGTGTACATATTACAGAGAAGGAGGTGCTGGAAATCTTAAAGTGCATCAAGGTAGATAAATCCCTGGGACCTGATGAGATGTGTTCCAGGATATTGTGGGAGGCTAGGGAGGAAATTGCGGGTCCCCTAGCAGAGATATTTGAATCATCAATAGTCACAGGTGAGGTGCCTGAAGATTGGAGGGTGGCGAATGTTGTGCTTTTGTTCAAAAAGGGCTGCAGGGAAAAGCCTGGGAACTAAGGCCGGTGAGCCTCGCATCTGTGGTGGGTAAGTTGTTGGAAGGTATTTTGAGAGGCAGGATTTACAGGCATTTAGAGACGCAAGGACTGATTAGGGACAGTCAGCATGGCTTTGTGAATGGAAAATTGTGTCTCACAAATTTGATTGAGTTTTTTGAAGGGGTAACCAAGAAGGTAGATGAGGGCAGTGCAGTTGATGTTGTCTACATGGACTTTAACAAGGCCTTTGACAAGGTACCGCATGGTAGGTTGTTGCATAAGGTTAATTCTCATGGGATCCAGGGTGAGGTAGCTAAATGAATACAAAATTGGCTTGATGACAGAAGCCAGAAGGTGGTTGTAGAGGGTTGTTTTTCAAACTGGAGACCTGTGACTAGTGGTGTGCCTCAGGGGTTGGTGCTGGGTCCACTGTTATTTGTCATGTATATTAATGATTTGGATGAGAATATAGGAGGCATGGTTAGTAAGTTTGCAGATGACACCATGATACCAAGCATAGTGGACAGTGAAGAAGGTTATCTCGGATTGAAAGGGGATCTTGATCAATTGGGCTAGTGGGCTGACAAATGGCAGATGGAGTTTAATTTAGATAAATGTGAGGTGATGAATTTTGGTAGATTGAACCAGGGCAGGACTTACTCAGTTAATGGTAGGGCGTTGGGGAGAATTACAGAACAAAGAGATCTCGGGGTACATGGTCGTTGCACCTTGAAAGTGGAGTCACAGTGGACAGAGTGGCGATGAAGGCATTCAGCATGCTTGGTTTCATTGGTCAGAACATTAAATACAGAAGTTGGGACATCTTGTTGAAGTTGTACAAGACGTTGGTAAGGCCACACTTGGAATACTGTGTACAGTTCTGGCCACCCTATTATAGAAAAGGATATTACTAAACTAGAAAGAGTGCAGAAGAGATTTACCAGGATGCTACCGGGACTTGATGGTTTGAATTATAAGGGGAGGCTGGATAGACTGGGACGTTTTTCTCGAGAGTGCAGAAGACTGAAGGGTGATCTTATAGAGGTCTGTAAAATAATGAGAGGCATAGATCGGCTAGATAGTCAATATCTTTTCCCAAAGGTAGGGGAGTCTACAACTAGAGGGCATAGGTTTAAGGTGAGAGGGGAGAGATACAAAAGGGTCCAGAGGGGCAATGTTTTCACACAGAGGGTGGTGAGTGTCTGGAACAAGCTGCCAGAGGTAGTAGTAGAGGCGGGTACAATTTTGTCTTTTAAAAAGCATTTAAACAGTTACATGGGTAAAATGGGTATAGAGGGATATGGGCCAAATTGGGCAATTGGGACTAGCTGAGGGGTTTAAAAAAAAGGGTGGCATGGACAAGATGGGCTGAAGGGCCTGTTTCCATGCTGTAAACCTCTAAAAGAGAAATTATGGAAGAGACAAATACAAGAATGAGAATTTTAAAAGTGAGGAGTTTTTTGGAGCGGTGATGTGGGCCAATTAAGACAGAGGTGAAGGGTGAACAGAGCTGGATATGAATTTGGCAGTGGGAAGCAGAGATTTGATGAGCTGTATTAACAGAGGGTGCAATGTGGGAAGTCAGTGAGGAGGATGTAGGTAACCACTTCCAACAGTAGGTTGTCCCTTGTTACCAGCAGAAGTGTGAAATTTCCTCCTAAGGGTTTGCAGCTGCAGCTGGCAGTGATTTTAGAGATAATGAAGACAGGAATGAGGGTTTCAACAACAGATTAGCACACATTAACTCCATATATTAGAACTAATTTACAGCTGTGAAATTATCTCAAATTCGCTAATCACATTTTCTTATTTTCTCTTAGATAAACGATCAACATTAAAATCAGCTAACCACCCACCCATCCCCCCTCAGCGTCCTGGGTCAGTGCCAATTGTACCAACTGGAAATAAGGGCAATATTGTAAGTGTCTATTGGCAGAAAGGTTGAGTGCCTCATTAACTCATCTTTACTCCCTATTCTTTGAGTGACTGCACACTGTGAAAGCACAGGGTGGGACATGGAAATATCCAGAATGAGCCATCTATAAGATCATAAGATATGAGGAGTAGAATTAGGCCATTCAGCCCATCAAGTCTGCTCCGCCGTTCAATCATGGCTGATGGGTTTCTCAACCCCATTCTCCTGCCTTTTCCCTGTAACCTTTGATCCATTTACCAATCAATCTCTGTCTTAAATGCACTCAATGACCTGGCCTCCACAACCTACTGTAGCAATGAATTTCATAGATTCACCACCCTCTGGCTGAAGAAACTCTTCCTCATCTCAGTTCTAAAGGGTCTTCCCTTTACTCTGAGGCTGTGCCCTCAGGTCCTAGTCTCTCCTACTAATGGAAACACCTTCCCCACATCCACTCTATCCAGGCCTTTCGTTATTCTGTAAATTTCAATGAGATCCCCCTCATCCTTCTATATTCCATCAAGTACAGACCCAGAGTCTTCAGACGTTCCTCATACATCAAGCTTTTCATTCCCGGGATCATTCTCAAGAACCTCCTCTGGGCCCTCTCCAAGACCAGCACATCCTTCCTTAGATACAGGGCCCAGAATTGCTCACAGTATTCTAATTGTGGTCTCACCAGAGCCTTAAAAAGCCTCAGCAGTACATTCCTGCTTTTGTATTCTAATCCTCTTGAAATGAATGCTGACATTGCACTTGCTTTCCGAACCACTAAATCAACCTGCAAATTAATCTTAAGAGAATCTTAAACTAAGACTCCTGAGTCCCTTTGCGCTTCCAATTTCTGAATTCTCTCCCCATTTAGAACATAGTCTAAGCCTCTATTCTTCCGAACAAAGTGCATAACCTCACACTTCCCCATGTGTATTCCATCTGCCACTTCTTTGCCCACTCTTCTAACCTATCCAAGTCCTTCAGCAGCCTCCCCGCTCTTCAATACTACCTGTCCCTCTGCCTACCTCTGCCTGTATCATCTGCAAACTTAGCCACAATGCTCTCAGTTCCTTCATCTAGATCATCAATCTACTCAGATTCTTTTTCAATTCTACTGTGAGAGTAGGGAGTCATGAGCCAAATAAGGTTCAACTTTTTCTCTGTCCTGGAGCTTTATCTCACAGCAGCTAAATATCCCTTTAAAATAGAGTTGTTGCCACTGCCATCAATCCCTCCTCACAGATTGTGGGCAGATTGGGGTGATGTTGATATCACTGACACTGGGGTCCGAAGAACATCAGCACTTAAGATGGTGGATGGGGTGTCATGGCCGAATTCTCTGGCCGTTCATGCCACAGCAGCGCACCCTTTCCGTGGGTTTCCTGATGGTGTGGGGTGGCTTCAGACGGAAGTGCCATTGACAGCGGCAGGACCAGAGAATCCTGCTGCCAGCAAACGGTGTGCATTAGTTGAGCGCCCATTCAACTGCCGAGGCAACCACCCCCATATCCCCTCCCCTCACCCTCAACCCCTGCAAGGGCCCCACCTTTCCTGTGAGGCCACATTAACATTAACCAGATGAGCTAGTCGGTCTCTCCTTTCCCATTGTCTGTGAAACTGGGTGAAGTGTGCACTCTGTCGCCCCCTACCAGATGTGACCTGAACTGGGTCGTAGTTACTTCACAGGACCCTGATTTCCATATTTAAAAGGCCTATCTCCCAAATAAGTGAGCTGCTTTGGACAAACAATGATTTTCACCTCTCAAGATGGTGCTGGCTCCATCGTCAGTAGTAATAGACAGTAAAGCTTCTGACCTCAAGCCCCATCAATGTCAACAAAGAACAAAGAAAATTTCAGCACAGGAACAGGCCCTTCAGCCCTCCAAGCCTGCACCGACCATGCTGCCTGACTGAATTAAAACCCCCTACCCTTCCGGGAACCATGTCCCTCTATTCCCATCCCATTGATGTATTTGTCCAGAAGCCCCTTAAAACTCACTATCGTATCTGCTTCCACTAGCTCCCCTGGCAGCGAGTTCCAGGCACCCACCACCCTCTGTGCCACCTGCCTCGTACTTTGCCTTTAAACCTTGCCCCTTGCACCTTAAACATATGCCCACAGTAATTGACTCTTCCACCCTGGGAAAAAGCTTCTGACTATCCACTCTGTCCATGTCCCTCATAATCTTGTAGACTTCTATCAGGTCGCCCCTCAACATCCGTCATTCCAGTGAGAACAAACCAAGTTTCTTCAACCTCTCCTCATAGCTAATGCCCTCCATGCCAGGCAACATCCTGATAAATCTTTTCTGTACCCTCTCCAAAGCCTCCACATCCTTCTGGTAGTGTGGTGACCAGAATTGAACACTATATTTCAAGTGCGGCCTAACTAAGGTTCTATAAAGCTGCAACATGACTTGCCAATTTTTTAACTCAATGCCCCGGCCGATGAAGGCAAGCATGCTGTATGCCTTCTTGACTACCTTCTCCACTTGCGTTGCCACTTTCAGTGACCAGTGTACCTGTACACCCAGATCCCTCTGCCTATCAATACTTTGAAGGGTTCTGCCATTTACTGTATATTTCCTATCTTTATTAGACCTTCCAAAATGCATTACCTCACATTTGTCCGGATTAAACTCCACCCACCATCTCTCCGCCCAAGCCTCCAACTGATCTATATTCTGCTGTATCCTCTGATGGTCATCATTGCTATCTGCAAAACCACCAACCTTTGTGTCATCCACAAACTTACTAATCAAACCAGTTACATTTTCCTCCAAATCATTTATATATATTACAAACAGCAAAGGTCCCAGCACTGATCCCTGAGGAACGTCACTTGTCGCAGCCCTCCATTCAGAAACACACCCTTCCACTGCTACGCTCTGTCTTCTATGACTGACATGATGTGGAGATGACTGAGCCAGTTCTGTATCCACCTTGCCAGCTCACCTCTGATCCCATGCGACTTCACCTTCTGCATCAGTCTGCCATGAGGGACCTTGTCAAAGGCCTTACTGAAGTCCATGTAGACAACATCCACTGCCCTTTCTTCATCAACCATCTTCATCACTTCCTCGAAAAACCCGATCAAGTTCGTGAGACATGACCTCCCCTTCACAAAACCATGTTGCCTCTCGCTAATACGTCCACTTATTTCCAAGTGGGAGTAAATCCTGTTTCGAAGAACCCTTTCCAATAATTTCCCTACCACTGATGTAAGGCTCACCAGACTGTAATTACCTGGATTATTCTTGTCATCCTTCTTAAACAAAGGAACAACATTGGCTATTCTTCAATCCTCTGGGACCTCCCCAGTAGCCAGTGAGGATACAAAGATTTCTCTCAAGGCCCCAGCAATTTCCTCCCTTGCCTCTCTCAGTATTCTGGGGTATATCCCATCAGGCCCTGGGGACTTGTCTATCTTAATATTTCTCAAGAACCCCAATATCTCCTCCTTTTTGATCTCAACATGACTCAAACTATCTACACATCCTTTCCCAGATTCATCATCCACCAAGTCCTTCTCTTTGGTGAATACTGATGCAAAGTACTCATTTAATACCGCACCCATTTCCTCTGGCTCCTCGCATAGATTTCCTCCCCTCTCCTTGAGTGGGCTAACCCTCTCCCTAGCTAACCTCGTGCTCTTTATATATGTATAAAAAGCCTTGGGATCTTCCTTAATCCTGCTGGCCAATGTTTTTCTGTGACCCCTTTTAGCCCTCCTTACTCCTTGCTTAAGTTTCTTTCTACTTCCCTTGTACTTCACACTTGCTTTGTGTGTTTCTAGCCTCCTAGCCTTGACAAATGCTCTTTGACTAGGCTCACAATATCCTTCATCCTTACAGGAATGTGCTGGTCCTGAATCCCTATCAACTTACACTTGAAAGCCTCCCACATGCCAGGTGTTGATTTGCCCTCAAACATCTGCCCCCAATCTACATTCTTCAGTTCCTGCCTAACATTGTTGTAATTAGCCTTCCCCCAGTTTAGCACCTTAACTTGAGGACTACACTTTTCTTTATCTATCAGTACCTTAAAGTTTACTGAATTGTGGTCACTCTTCCTGAACTGCTCCCCTACTGAAACGTCGACTACCTGGCCAGGCTCATTCCCCAATACCAGGTCCAGTATGGCCACTTCCCTAGTTGGACTATCTACATACTGCTTCGAGAAGCCCTCCTGGATGCTCCTTACAAACTCTGCCCCTTCCACACCCCGAGCACGAAGTGAATCCCAGTCAATGTAGGGGAAGTTAAAATCTCCCACCACAACAACCCTGTTACTTTTGCACCTTGACAAAATCTGCCTACATATCTGTTCCTCTATCTCCCGCTGGCAGTTGGGCGGCCTATAGTAAACCCCCAACATTGTGACTACACCCTTCCTATCCTGAGCTCTACCCATAGTGCCTCACTGTATGAGCGCTCCGAGATATCCACCCGCAGTACAGCTGTGATATTCTCCTTAACCAGTAGTGCAACTCCCCCACCCCTTTTACATCCTCCTCTATCCCGCCTGAAACATCTGTATCCTGGAATGTTAAGCTGTCAATCCTGTCCTTCCCTTAACCAAGTCTCTGTAATGGCAACAATATCATAGTTCCAAGTACTAATCCAAGCTCTAAGTTCATCTGCTTTACCTGTTACACTTCTCGCATTGAAACAAATGCATTTCAGTTCACCGGACCCTCTTTGATTAGCAATCCCACTCTGCCTGCTCTTTCTCTGAGTCTTACTGGCCCTACTCTCTGGCTCTTCTTCAGCTAATTCACCTTTGCTTTGGTTCCCACCCCCCTGCCAAACTAGTATAAATCCTCCGTGTGACACTAGCAAACCTCCCAGCCAGAATATTTATGCCTTTCCAGTTTAGATGCAACCCATCCTTCTTGTACAGGTCTCACCTGCCCCTGAAGAGACCCCAATGGTCCAGATATCTGAAACCCTCCCTCCTACACCAGCTGTTTAGCCATGTGTTGAGCTTCACTACCTTCCTTTTCCGAGCCTCACTGGCACGTGGCACAGGGAGTAATCCTGAGATTACATCCCTAGAGGTCCTGCTTTTTAACTTTCTACCTAATTCCCTAAACTGCTGCTGCAGGACCTCATCACTCTTCCTGCCTATGTCATTAGTACCAATATGTACCACGACCTCTGGCTGTTCACCCTCTCCCTTCAAAATGCTTTCTGCCCACTTAGAGACATAGAACAGATAGAACATTACAGCGCAGTACAGGCCCTTCGGCCCTCGATGTTGCACCAACCTATGAAACCAACCTAAAGCCCATCTAACCTACACTATTCCAATATCATCCATATGTTTATCCAATGACCATTTAAATGCCCTTAATGTTGGCGAGTCCCCTACTGTTGCAGGCAGGGCATTCCACGCCCTTACTACTCTGAGTAAAGAACCTACCTCTGACACCTGTCCTATATCTATCACCCCTCAATTTAAAGTTATGTCCCCTCGTGCTAGCCACCACCATCCGAGGAAAAAGGCTCTCACTGTCCACCCTATCCAATCCTCTGATCATCTTATATGCCTCTATTAAGCCACCTCTTAACCTTCTTCTCTCTAACGAAAACAGCCTCAAGTCCCTCATCCTTTCCTCATAAGACCTTCCCACCATACCAGGCAACATCCTGGTAAATCTCCTCTGCACCCTTTCCAATGCTTCCACATCCTATAATGTAGCGACCAGAACTGTACGCAATACTCCAAGTGCGGCCGCACCAGAGTTTTGTACAGGTGCAACATGACCTCATGGCTCCGAAACTCAATCCCTCTACCAATTAAAGCTAACACACCGTATGCCTTCTTAACAACCCTATCAACCTGGGTGCCAACTTTCAGGGATCTATGCACATGGACACCGAGATCTCTCTGCTCATCCACACTACCAAGTATCTTACCAAGCATCCTGGACCCTGGCACCAGGGAGGCAACATACCATCCTAGAGTCTCTTTCACATCCACAGAAGCGCCTATCTGCACCCCTCACTATAGAGTCCCCTTACTATTGCTCTAATGCTCTTTGTCCCTCCCTGCTTAACAACAGAGCCAGCTGTCAGATGACTCTCAGTGAAAATTGACCCTTATGATTGTAATGTTAGAGTTAGGAAATGGAAAATGTTTCATTCCTCTGGAATTTGAACTGGCTAAGCTCAAAAATCCATCAATCTCACACGCAGTCTGTGTTCAAATGTCCTCCTTCTGTACCATCATTATTCTATGACTGAAATATCCATGTTAAATTTGGTGCTGATGGATGAGGAACAAGTAGTCACTCTACCTTAACTCTTTTCCAGTCAAACATGTTCTCCAATCTGTCAGTCAATGAGGATCCAGGTCACAGCAAAGATCGAGGCTTCTCAGCACTTGGTTACAGAGGTACTTTGGAACTAATCGGGGATTCCCCATGTTTATGCATTCAGTTTGTTTTAACTGATCTCAGATTTAACAATAAAACCCTTACACTGTTTTCTAGTCATGCTTTCTATTCAGTCCAGTTACACTGTTTTTTGGCATAATTTGTCTGATCTCAGCAGAGAAGAGAAGTGGAATTTGAAGCACGAATTACATCCAGCACAACTTGAGTTTCTGTGATCTTTTGTGCTGGTTTGAAAAATATCCTACTGTAGAGTATTGCAGGGCATAACCTAATAGTCCATGCCATGGATCCAGTGTCCTGTAAGCCTGTAATGCCCATTCAGTTCTGAATTTGATGTGATGTCCAACCTTGGTGAAGAGGGCAATTGTCACCTCGGTGATTACCGGTGTGAAGTCACTGTGAAATGCTGTGGAAGTCTGCACAGATGAAAAAGGTAAAGTTTATTTATTAGTCACAAGCAGGCTTACATTAACATTGCAATGAAGTTACTGTGAAAATCCAGGGCACAGATATCTGCGACCATCTGCCTGAAGAGTTGCACTCGCCTTCCGCACTGGTTCTCCATCATATCTTCACCTCTACTTATAGATCCTGTGGTCAGCGTGGTGTCTCCTTGTCCTTTGTATCACTTGTCCCTCTCCTCTGGCCTCCTGATGCTCACTGTACTGCCCACTCTTTGCAGGCTGCTGTTCCTCAACTCCAATGGCCTTGATTTTTGAAGGTGCCGCACCATTTCTGGCTGCATCCTTCATAGAACATAGAACAGTACAGCACAGAACAGGCCCTTCAGCCCACGATGTTGTGCCGAGCTTTATCTGAAACCAAGATCAAGCTATCCCACTCCCTATCATCCTGGTGTGCTCCATGTGCCTATCCAATAACCGCTTAAATGTTCCTAAAGTGTCTGACTCCACTATCACTGCAGGCAGTCCATTCCACACCCCAACCACTCTCTGCGTAAAGAACCTACCTCTGATATCCTTCCTATATCTTCCACCACGAACCCTATAGTTATGCCCCCTTGTAATAGCTCCATCCACCCGAGGAAATAGTCTTTGAACGTTCACTCTATCTATCCCCTTCATCATTTTATAAACCTCTATTAAGGGCGGCACGGTGCCACAGTGGTTAGCACTGCTGCTTCACAGCTCCAGGGACCTGGGTTCGATTCCCGGCTTGGGTCACTGACTGTGTGGAGTTTGCACATTCTCCTCGTGTCTGCGTGGGTTTCCTCCGGGTGCTCCGGTTTCCTCCCACAGTCCAAAGATGTGCGGGCTAGGTTGATTGGCCATGATAAATTGCCCCTTAGTGTCCCGGGATGCATAGGTTAGAGGGATTAGCGGGTAAATATGTAGGTATGTGGGGATAGGGCCTGGGTGGGATTGTGGTCAGTGCAGACTCGATGGGCCGAATGGCCTCTTTCTGCACTGTAGGGTTTCTATGATTTCTAAGTCTCCCCTCAGCCTCCTCCGCTCCAGAGAGAACAGCCCTAGCTCCCTCAACCTTTCCTCATAAGACCTACCCTCCAAACCAGGCAGCATCCTGGTAAATCTCCTCTGCACTCTTTCCAGCGCTTCCACATCCTTCTTATAGTGCTCATGGTGCTCAGCTAAGTCCAAACCACTGTGCCACAGCTCCAATGCCCATGTGATGACCCCTGAACGAGCAAACTTCTTAATTCTCACTGCTCCCCTGACCAGTGATGGCTGCTAAGTTTTAGTTCAAGGGGATAAAGCCCTTCCATCAGTGTTCAACATTAACCTTCACAAGCCTTTTTGCCCCTCTCATATCTCACCCCTGACTCTGTCTACACCTGCCTTGAGCTGATTTGAGACAGGCAGGCTCCAACAAATTCCATAAAACTTGAGGGAGATGAGCAGCCCTTAACTATCTTAATTGCCCTCAGCAGGAATACAGGTGAGTTTGTAAACCCGCATCCCCCCCACCGCCCTTGTAAAAATTTATGTCAGGAACAGAATTATCTTTCCTAGCTGCCAGCACCCGTTCCAGTCCGATTTCCTCAGCCTCTCATCAAAGGGTGACCCCCGCATCGCCGGGGCTAATTTGTTGAACCTTCACTCCATCACCTCCTGTACATTTACGCACACTTATAAAAATCACATTGGAACCTCGGAATGATCCGAAGAACAGGGTGAGGCTGTTCAACCTCTCGAGCAAGTTCAAATTCAATTAGATTGTGGTTAATCTGTATCATAGCTTCATTTACTCACCTTGTTTCTATAATCTTTCATACTCTAACAAAACCGATAAATCTCACTTATCAAGTTTTGAATTATAACCCAGTCTTAACAGTGTTTGGGGGGGGAGAGTTCCAGATTTCTGCTGCCGTTTGTATTGAAAAGTGTTTCCTGACATCAGCCCTGAACAGGCTGGCTCTTAAATGAAGGTGATGCCCGTGTTCTGATTGTCCAGAAGGGGAAACATCTCTCTGCGTACTCTTTGCTCCTTTCAATTGCTTCCTTTAGATCACCCGTTCTTATTATCCTGTGCACACTTCCTGCTCTCAGAGTGATTGCGAAGCCTGTCTAAAGAGAAATTGAGTTCGAATTATTTAGCTTGTTCTCTGTGTTATATCACCCTCCTGGTCCAATGAGTAGTGCTTTATTGGTGTCCACACTCAGCATTTAAGTATCTTTGTGCTTCAAAGGTTTATAAATAATGTTAACTGTTTCCTTGCAGCTCCCATCGTTGACAGGAGTAGGAAACCAGCTTTAGACCAATCAGCCTTGCCACACAGCGAAAGAGACTCCCCTTCAATGGGTAAGTGTTATTGCTAGGTATTTCCTCTCAAATCTATTTATATGGCTGCTCTAGTTCAGTTTCTGGTCATTGGTAACCCCCAGGATGTTAATATTAGGGAACTCAGCAATGGTAATGTCATTGAATGTCAAGGGGAGATTCTCTCTTGTTGCAGATGGTCATTGCTTGGTGCTTCCGACATTCCAACAGTGACGACTTCAAAAAAGATTTAATTGCCTATGAAGCACTTTTGAACATCCTGTGGTCATGAAAAACACAAATGCAAGCCTTTCTTTCTTGTGTGGCACGATTGTTGTCATTTATCAGCCCAAGCCTGAATGTTGTTCTGTCCTTGCTGCATGCGGGCACAGAGGGTGTATTATCCACGGTATTATGAATGAACAGAGTATGTTTATGCTATTATTGCATAATCAATTGAGCCCATTCATGAATCTTTATGGTAGTAAAAATGATGGCTGATAAACACAGGGACTGGAACACCTTCTCCTTGAGACTGCATTGATGTCAGTGGAAAAGAAAAATCGTGCAGGATGTAAAATGGGTTGTGATTGGCCATTACCTGCTTTGCAAGGCCAATCACAGGCCCCATCAGTAAAACCTCTGTAGCTCTGCCCCAACAATGCTTGTGAATCACAAACTCAATCAGAAAGTCTTTCTATCCAATGAAGGAATGTCATCACTGTTGCAGTGTAGGAAGATCCCACAAACAACTGCATGTTGATAGCCAGATCTCTGTTTTAGCGATGCTAGTTTAGGGATAAATATTGGTCAGCACCAGGGAGAACTCTCCTGCTCTTCTGAAAAATAAGATTGGGGGATCTTTTACATCCACCAAAGAGGCCAGATGGGGCTTTGGTTTTTAATGTATCGTTCCTCAGGCCAGACCAGGTAAGGGTGGCAGATCTTTGTCCCTGAAGGACATTTGTGAACCAGGTGGTCTTTTACGACAATCAACAATAGTTTCATGGTCACCATTAGACTTTTAATTCCAGATTTTTTATTGAATTCAAATTTCACTGTCTGCCGTGGTGGGATTCGAACCCGGGTCCCCAGAGCAGTACCCTGGGTCTCTGGATTACTAGTTTCATGACAATACACTGCACCTCTGCCTCCCTGTTGAAAGTTGAAAGAGCCCAAATGAATGTAAAGTCAGAGTGACAGGAAATAACTCATCACTTCGAATAAATTTAAACCTTTGTTCCCATTTCAAAGGACAGCATGTTGAACATAGAACAGTACAGCACAGAACAGGCCCTTCGGCCCACGATGTTGTGCCGAGCTTTATCTGAAACCAAGATGAAGCTATCCCACTCCCTATCATCCTGGTGTGCTCCATGTGCCTATCCAATAACCGCTTAAATGTTCCTAAAGTGTCTGACTCCACTATCACTGCAGGCAGTCCATTCCACACCCCAACCACTCTCTGAGTAAAGAACCTACCTCGGACATCCTTCCTATATCTCCCACCATGAACCCTATAGTTATGCCCCCTTGTAATAGCTCCATCCACCCGAGGAAATAGTCTTTGAACGTTCACTCTATCTATCCTCTATCATCATTTTATAAACCTCTGTTAAGTCTCCCCTCAACCTCCTCCGTTCCAGAGAGAACAGCCCTAGCTCCCTCAACCTTTCCTCATAAGACCTACCCTCCAAACCAGGCAGCATCCTGGTAAATCTCCTTTGCACTCTTTCTCGTGTCTCCACATCCTTCTTATAGTGAGGTGACCAGAACTGCACGCAATATTCCAAATGTGGTCTCACCAAGGTCCTGTACAGTTGCAGCATAACCCCACGGCTCTTGAACTCCAACCCACTGTTAATAAAAGCTAACACACTATAGGCCTTCTTCACAGCTCTATCCACTTGAGTGGCAACCTTCAGAGATCTGTGGATATGGGCCCCAAGAACTCTCTGTTCCTCCACAGTCTTCAGATCTCTACCTTTGACCCTGTAATCCACATTTAAATTTGTCCTACCAAAATGAATCACCTCACATTTAAAACAAAGAACAATACAGCACAGGAACAGGCCCTTCGGCCCTCCAAGCTCGCGCCACTCCCTGGTCCAAACTAGACCATTCTTTTGTATCCCTCCATTCCCACTCCGTTCATGTGGCTATTTCGATAAGTCTTATACGTTCCCAGTGTGTCCGCCTCCACCACTTTGCCCGGCAGCGCATTCCAGGCCCCCACCACCCTCTGTGTAAAATACGTCCTTCTGATATCCGTGTTAAACCTCACCTTGAACCTATGACCTCTCGTGAACGTCACCACCGACCTGGGAAAAAGCTTCCCACCGTTCACCCTATCTATGCCTTTCATAATTTTGTACACCTCTATTTGGTCACCCCTCATCCTCCGTCTTTCCAGTGAGAACAACCCCAGTTTACCCAATCTCTCCTCATAACTAAGCCCTTCCATACCAGGCAACATCCTGGTAAACCTCCTCTGCACTCTCTCTAAAGCCTCCACGTCCTTCTGGTAGTGTGGCGATCAGAACTGGGCGCAGTATTCCAAATGCAGCCGAACCAACGTTCTATACAACTGCAACATCAGACCCCAACTTTTATACTCTATGCCCCGTCCTATAAAGGCAACCATGCCACATGCCTTCTTCACCACCTTCTCCACCTGTGACGTCACCTTCAAGGATCTGTGGACTTGCACACCCAGGTCCCTCTGCGTATTTACACCCTTTATGGTTCTGCCATTTACCGTATAGCTTCCCCCTACGTTAGCTCTACCAAAATGCATCACTTCGCATTTATCTAGATTGACTTCCATCTGCCATTTCTTTGCCCAAATTTCCAGCCTATCTATATCCTTCTGTAGCCTCTGACAATGTTCCTCACTATCTGCAAGTCCAGCCATTTTTGTGTCGTCCGCAAACTTACTGATCACCCCAGTTACACCTTCTTCCAGATCGTTTATATAAATCACGAACAGCAGAGGTCCCAATACAGAGCCCTGCGGAACACCACTAGTCACAGGCATCCAGCCGGAAAAAGACCCTTCCACTACCACCCTCTGTCTTCTGTGACCAAGCCAGTTCTCCACCCATCTAGCCACCTCCCCTTTTATCCCATGAGATCCAACCTTTTGCACCAACCTACCATGAGGGACTTTGTCAAATGCTTTACTAAAATCCATATAGACGACATCCACGGCCCTTCCCTCGTCAACCATTCTGGTCACTTCTTCAAAAAACTCCACCAGGTTAGTGAGACATGGCCTCCCTCTCACAAAACCATGCTGACTATCGTTAATGAGTTTATTCCTTTCTAAATGCTCATACATCCTATCTCTAAGAATCCTCTCCAACAACTTCCCCACCATTGACGTCAAGGTCACCGGCCTATAATTACCCGGGTTATCCTTCCTACCCTTCTTAAATAACGGGACCACATTAGCTATCCTCCAATCCTCTGGGACCTCACCTGTGTCCAGTGACGAGACAAAGATTTGCATCAAAGACCCAGAGATTTCATCTCTCGTCTCCCTGAGCAGCCTTGGATAGATTCCATCAGGCCCTGGGGATTTGTCAGTCTTTATATTCCCTAAAAAACCTAACACTTCCTCCCTTGTAATGGAGATTTTCAGTAACGGGTCAACACTCCCCTCCAAGACACTCCCAGTCAACACATCCCTCTCCTTTGTGAATAACGACGCAAAGTATTCATTTAGGATCTCCCCTACTTCTTTGGGCACTAAGCATAATTCCCCACTTTTGTCCCTGAGAGGTCCGATTTTTTCCCTGACAACCCTTTGTTCCTAACGTATGAATAAAATGCCTTGGAATTCTCCTTCATCCTGTCTGCCAAGGACATTTCGCGGTGGCCCCTTTTTGCCCTTCTAATTCCTCATTTGAGTTCTTTCCTACTTTCTTTGTATTCCTCCAGAGCTCCCTCCGTTTTTAGCTGTCAGGGTTTGTCAGGGTTAAACTCCATCTGCCATTTTTCAGCCCAGCTTTGCATCCTATCTATGTCTCTTTGCAGTCTACAACAGCCCTCCACTTCATCCACTACTCCACCAATCTTGGTGTCATCAGCAAATTTACTGATTCACCCTTCAGCCCCCTCCTCCAAGTCATTGATAAAAATCACAAATAGCAGAGGACCAAGCACTGATCCCTGTGACCAAATTCGCACCTCAATATGCCAACATCTTCATGCACAGGTTTGAACAAGACTTCTTCACCGCACAGGACCTTCAACCGATGCTATACACTAGATACATCGATGATATTTTCTTCCTTTGGAGTCATGGTGAGCAATCACTGAAACAACTATATGACATCAACAAGTTCCATCCCACCATCAGACTCACCATGGACTATTCTCCGAAATCGGTTGCATTCTTGGACACACGCATCTCCATTAAGGACGGTCACCTCAGCACCTCACTGTACCGCAAGCCCACGGACAACCTCATGATGCTCCACTTCTCCAGCTTCCACCCTAAACACGTTAAAGAAGCCATCCCCTACGGACAAGCCCTCCGGATACACAGGATCTGCACGGATGAGGAGGATCGCAACAGACACCTCCAGACGCTGAAAGATGCCCTCATAAGAACAGGATATGGCACTCGACTCCTCGATCAACAGTTCCGACGCGCCACAGCGAAAAACCGCACCGACCTCCTCAGAAGACAAACACGGAACACGATGGACAGAGTACCCTTCGTCGTCCAGTACTTCCCCGGAGCGGAGAAGCTACAGCATCTCCTCCGGAGCCTTCAACATGTCATTGATGAAGACGAACATCTCGCCAAGGCCATCCCCACACCCCCACTTCTTGCCTTCAAACAACCACGCAACCTCAAACAGACCATTGTCCGCAGCAAACTACCCAGCCTTCAGAAGAACAGTGACCACGACACCACACAACCCTGCCACAGCAACCTCTGCAAGATGTGCCGGATCATCGACACGGATGCCATCATCTCACGTGAGAACACCATCTACCAGGTACATGGTACCTACTCTTGCAACTCGGCCAACATTGTCTACCTGATACGCTGCAGGAAAGGATGTCCCGAGGCATGGTACATTGGGGAGACCATGCAGGCACTACGACAACGGATGAATGAACACCGCTCGACAATCACCAGGCAAGACTGTTCTCTTCCTGTGGGGGAGCACTTCAGCAGTCACGGGCATTCAGCCTTGGATCTTCAGGTAAGCGTTCTCCAAGGCGGCCTTCACGACACACGACAGCGCAGAGTCGCTGAGCAGAAACTGATAGCCAAGTTCCGCACACATGAGGACGGCCTAAACCAGGATGTTGGATTTATGTCACATTATCAGTAACCCTCACAGCTTGCCTCCTGGGCTTGCAGAATCTCACTAGCTGTTCTGTCTGGAGACAATACACATCTCTTTAACCTGTGTTTAATGTTCCCTCCACCCACATTGTCTGTACCTTTAAGACCTGGCTGGCTGTAGGATTCGCATTCTAATTAGTATTCTGTAACTTGATTTTGTGTCTGTTTGCACTGTTTGAGAGCACATTTCCACTCCATCTGACGAAGGAGCAGTGCTCCGAAAGCTTATGGTATTTGCTACCAAATAAACCTGTTGGACTTTAACCTGGTGTTGTGAGACTTCTTACTGTGACCATCCCCGTGGACAGTGAGGACCCAAAGATCAAAGCCAAAGGCTCTGCAATCTCATCCCTTGCCTCCCAAAGAATCCTAGGATATATTTCATCAGGCCCAGGGGACTTATCGACCTTCAGTTTATTCAAAACTGCTAGTACATCCTCCCATGTTACATGTTGATGTAACTCACTACTCCCTATTTCCTTGGAGGCCAATGGTGGGCCACATGCAGCCCATCTGGGTTCTGAGCCCATGAGACATTTATTGACCGTTGCCCAAGGACAGGGTTGCCACATTCTGCTGATTTCTGTCCGCGTAGTTTTTTTCTCGCTGTATGACTGAAGAGATCTGCATGTAAAGCAAGGGCACGGGAAGTGAGGTGCATGCTGATAGCACACAAAATTGACTGTGAGAGATGTGCACTCCCTCTGCATTTAAAATGCAAATATTTATTTTGTTTTTTCCATTTGAAGCTGATGAGAGTTCTATTACTATATATTAATATATAAATGATGAAGCATTTTCTATAACTCATTCCGAAATATTCAGTGTGTATTGAATGTATTTAATCTTATTTAGGGGTCATGGCAAGTGAACAAGCCTGATTTCAATCTTGCTGCCCATTGAGATGAAGGAGGGCCACTCACAAGCCTCACTCATAAATTCCATAATTGTAAAAATGTGGCTGAGAGGAAATTGCCCATTGTCGGGGCTGCTCTTGGAGAAGAGGGGATTTAATAGAGGTGTTGAAAATCATGAGGAGTCTGGATGGAGTAGATAGGGAGAAATTGTGCCTGTTAGCAGAAGCGTCGAGAAGCAGAGGACACTGATTTAAGGTGATCGGCAAAAGAAACAAAGACAAGATGAAGAAAAACTTCCTCATTCAGAGGTTAAGAGCTGCCAGAGAGTGTGGTGGGAGCAGATTCAGACTCAGCCTTCAGAAGAGAATTGGATAGCGAAGAGCAGAACTTCGCATTGCTATGGAGACAAGGTGGAGGATGAGATGATCTGCTCTTGCAAAGAACCACAGAAACAGAAAATAAGTGCAGGAGTAGGCTATTCGGTTCTTCAAGCCTACTCCGTGTAAAGGTCCTTTTACTCTCCACACAGACTGGTCTCGGATGCCACTGATAACTGTGGGTTTCGTACCCCACAGGCAGTGGTTTCTCAGGTCTACCAAGATCTGATGAGTCACTATAAAATCAACACCCAGTATTCCCTTCCCTGTCTGCTCTCAACTCATTAGGACACATTTCCACTGAGCCTGGAGTGCTAATATTTGGATAGAGAGTGGGACAGAGAAAAACACAGCCTTCTCGTTTCCTGTGAATCCGACAAGGCTATATGGCACCCTGTTGGATAGGGGGATGCTCCGGGGTCATCCGAGTGGACTGTGGTGCTGGAAGCACCTGTGTCCAGCAGGTAATTACCGGTCACATCCTGCACCTCCATCCAGACCCAGGGTCGTCCGCATGGGTCGTACTCCAGTGGGCACAGGTAAGTGGGCTGTTTTGGGAGTAGTCATAAGGGTCGTGGGGATATGGTCACTGGTGTGCCCTGACCTGCTGCCATGGCTACCTGACCTGGCTCAGCTTTCTTTGTCTGGATAAAAGACATTAAGTCGTTCACTGAGAACAGGGTTCCTGCAATCTCTCTTACGGTGACCAGGTTTCCCACACCCATAGCACAATGTTTTCCTATCGGGGACTCGGCTGCCCTCCTGCTTCCTGCTTCCCTCCCGCGTTGTGCTGGCCTGACCTCATGCGCTCTCTCTCTGGAAGGCTTTTCTACCTCTCTCCGTTCCTATATGCCAGGGTCAGTTTCTTAGCATTTCGTCCTCTCTAAGATTAGGGTCTTGAGGATCAAACCAGTTTTCGGCTCTCGCACAAATCCTGGGCAAACAGTTGGCCAAGTGTTTTCAGCCAGTGGGCTGTTCACTCAGCATCTAAATTATTCCTATTAAGGAGGGCACCACATACTCCCTCGTACACTGTCCAAAGTCGGTCGGCAAACGTATCTGGGAACTCTCCCACCTGCTGTTTCGTTTCCCCTACCCTCAGGAACGGACTGCCTTGGTTAAGATCCATGGCCTCTAGTATAGCTGTTTGGGTTGCAGCCACTGTTGCATATCTCCCCCCATTCCATGAGGTTACTGTCTTGTAAAGGTGGCTATCTAGTGTTATTAGCAAAAGTTTTATCCTTTCTGTGTCATTGCAATCATTTATATCTGCGGCTTGCTGAACTTCCATGAAATGCAATGATGGGTCCCTGTTCTAATTAGCTTGGGTATGTGGGTCACCATTCCCTGTAGTGTGTGTGTACCATGGGGAATTTTAATATCATTCTCCAGTGGCCCCCTATCTGCCTGTCCCACTGGGGCACCATATTTGCGCTGTCTCACTGGGCACATGCGTCCCATCTGGGGCTGCTGACTCTCGGTTCCCTGCCATGATAGGTGCTTCACATGGTGGAGGCTTCATATGGCAGACGTGCTACTAATGGAGGGTATCCTCCTGAACCCCCCCACCCCCAGATCCTGTCCTTCCCTGGACACTCTGTACCGAAGGTGCCCTCCTGACTCCCCCTGACCCTGAGCTTCCCTGGACACTCCATACCCCATCTGCTGGCCCGGACACACTACCGGTGCCTCAGGTGGTGGCCGAACTCTCCTTGCTCCTGGATTATCATTCGCTCTCTGAAGCCCTTTCACTCCTGCAGGCTCTCCTGGCCCGATCAGGCAGATCCATCCCTTTGCCTGGGACAGAACTGGCGCATTAATCTTCAGCTGGCAAGGTTCGTGGTCGCTACCACGCAACTCACTACAGGCCACCCTGTAAGCTGCCTGTATGTCTTTGAATTTTCCTTCCAATTCTTTATACATTTAGGTCCCCTGGGAGTGAAGCTCCTGAAACGTCCTTTCCCTCTCCTTTGCCTCTGTTACCTGGCACTGGAGGTATTCTTGTGTGTTTCCACTGGATTCATTTATCTGTTGTATAAACTGCCTGGCTTCAGTTAACTCTTCATAAAACCTTTCTTCATTTCGAGCTCTGGCAGCAGAATCACTCTCTGCTTCCCTGAGCTGGCTCTCCCACTTATCAATTCCTTTCTCCATTTTTGCTGCTAGTTGAGTTCAACAAACTAACCAGACTGCCTTTTCTTTGTTCTCATCATGATTCTTGCTTTCTATCCACTCAACTGCAGCTACTGCTGGCTGCTCAGCCTCAGTAAGCACTAAAATCCATGGTTTGGTTAAGTTTATTTTCTTGAATAAATAAGAGGAAATCCTCTCTTCCAGTTTGGATCTCTCTTTCACTCCTTCTGGTAAGTCACATATGCCAGCCCACCGAGGTCCTGCCACGGTCGCCATTTTGCAAAGGTCCTTTTACTCTCCATACAGACTGGTCTTGGATGCCACTGATAACTGTGGGTGTCTCGCTCCTGCTGATGTTCAACTCATAGTGGGGAGGTGATGGTCTAGTGGTATTATCGCTGACCTATTAATCCAACAACACAGCTAATGTTCTGGGGACCCGGGTTCGAATCCCGCCACGGCAGATGGTGGAATTTGAATTCAATAAAATATATTTTAACGGGCGGCACGGTGGCACAGTGGTTAGCACTGCTGCTTCACAGCTCCAGGGACCTGGGTTCAATTCCCAGCTTGGGCCACTGTCTGTGTGGAGTTTGCACATTCTCCTCGTGTCTGCGTGGGTTTCCTCCGGGTGCTCCGGTTTCCTTCCACAGTCCAAAGATATGCGGGTTAGGTTGATTGGCCAGGTTAAAAAAAAATTGCCCCTTAGAGTCCTGTGATGCGTAGGTTAGTGGGATTAGCGGGTAAATATGTGGGGGTAGGGCCTGGGTGGGATTGTGGTCGGTGCAGACTCGATGGGCCGAATGGCCTCCTTCTGCACTGTAGGGTTTCTATGATTTCTATGAACCCAGAAGTATCACACTGGAACAGCTTCGCAAGAGAGAGGGAGAAAGACTCACTGTTTATTCCTGACCAGTGAGCTCACCCTTATGCCACACGAGTTACCCTGGCTGCCACCTATGACCGTGTGTCTCTCTTTCTTGTAGGTAGTAAAATACAACCCAGAAGTGCCACACTGGGTCAGCTTCACAAGAGAGAGAGGGACCACTGTTTGTTCCTGACCAGTGGACCCCTTGAGTGATCAGTTTCGAAGTGCTCAGCCCCTTTACGGTTCTGTACACCAGAATTATGTTCAGGTTTTTTAGTGACTCACCAAGATGGACGATGAGAGAGAGAGACTCGTCAAAGTTAATTTAAAAATAATTTATTCAAGAATAACTCCAATCAAACTCATTCAAAAAAGACAGACACTACAATACTTTGCTATGGAAAGAAAACTCTAACGGCAAATGTAAATTCTTAGCATTACATGATTTACACAATTTACACAAAAACAAGAAGAATCCTAGACCCCTCCTCAACCTTTACCTAATTGGGGAATTTCTGAAGACTGAGAGAATATACTCACCACTGCTCAGATCATTTTAAAAACAAAAGGTCCTTGCTGCTGTTGAGAAAATAGTTGATGTCTTGCCTTGCTGCTGGACCTTCCTTGTTCTTTCCTCTGCCATGAAGTAGTTGTCTGGCTGGACACCTGAATTCACTCCTTCCCGACTTCACAACTCTCCTGCCCCGAACTTCACAGAACTCCTTTCCAAATTAACTGCTGAAAGGTCAACCACCTCTCTTCCTTATGTATCCTCTTGGCCAGAGTTCGATATTTTTTTTAAAAGGCAGTTTCCTTAATCAAATTGGCTGACTCCTCCCATCAGTCAGTTTCAAAACAATGGGATGCAAAGTGCTTACAAGATGAAACTGATTTCAATGACAAAGAGCTCAAACTGTTTTAGGAGGTATCTGATGGGCTGCTAAGTGTCCCAAGGTGGTTTCCTGGAACTGCTAAGTGTTTTCCCAGGAGTGGAGGCATTATTCTATATAGCTGGGGTAAAACTCGTTTACATTTCCATTGTCTTTCCTGTAGTTGGTCAGGGCTGTTGACACCCCTCTGCATACTCTTGTCAGATAGCTTTGCCATGACTGATGGCCCCCTTTGTTCACTCTTTGGATGGTCTGGTGGTGTTGCATATTCCAATGTCTGGTTTGCAGCCATTTTGGTTGAATGTACCTTTTAAAATAATAGTCTTTAAAATGTCAGTTGCTCCACCTGAAATTGGCCATGTTGTATCAGGTTTAATATAATGTCTGTGTATCCTATGGAGTTCATCCAAATGATGGATTACATCTGCCATTCATTATGATCATAGCTGACCATCCAAGTCAATAACTAGCCTGATCCTGCATTCCTCCCCCCCCGCCCTCCCACATATCCTTTAATCCCTTTGCCCCAAGAGCTATATCTAACTCATTCTTGAAAACATACAGGGAGTGGGCAGTCTTACCGGCTCATCACGATTGCCTCTCGCAATGTGACTAGCCGCGCTTTGCCAATGTAATCAAGAGTAAACGCACTCTGGCAGCTTCTAACCTCTGAATAAGAGAGTTTTTCATGTTGCCTTTGTTTCTTTTGCCAATCACCTTAAATCACTTTCCTCTGCTATTCGACCCTTCTGCTAACGGTCAAAATTTCTCCCTGTCTACTCTATCCAGACTCCTTATGATTTACAATACCTCTATTAAATCTCCTCTTCTCCAAGAACAGGTCCAACAATAGGACATTTCCTGTCAGCCACATTTTTACAGTGGATTTGTCAAGCATGACTTTCCTTTCATATCCATGCTGATTCCATCCAATTCTATCACTGTTTGCCAAGTGCTCTGCTAGAAAATCTTTAATAATGGACTCTAGCATTTTCCCCATGACCAACATCAGGCTGACTGGTTTGTAATTCCCTGTTTTCACTCTTTTTAAATAGTGGGGTTTAATTTAGCTACCCTCCTATTCCAGAGTCAATAGAATCTTGGAGGATGACCACCAATGCATCCACTATTTCTAGGGTCATTTCCTTAAATACTCTGGGATGTAGATTATCAAGCCCTGGGGATTTATCGGCCTTCAGTCCCATTAATTTCCCCAACATTTCTCTGCTGATATTGATTTCCTTCAGTTTCTTCCAACTGCCACTCTTAACATCACCATGCCAGTTTGGGGGTCTATATACAACCTCCACTAATGTTTTATGCCCCTTAGTGTTTCTCAACTCTACCCAAACTGATTCCACATCATCGGAGCTAATATCATTCCTCATGATTACATTAATTTCCTTTCACCAGAAATGTAACTGCACTGCTTTTCCTTTTGTCTGTCCTTCCTAAATACTGAATATCTCTGGATGTTCATTTCCCATTCCTGGTCACCCTGCAGCCATGTCTCTGTAATCCCAACTATATCATACCCAGCAGAAATATGACAGCTAAATGGCCTCCTGCAACCATTAGAACCATAGAACCATAGAAAATTGCAGCTCAGAAACAGGCCTTTTGGCCCTTCTTGTCTGTGCCGAACCATTTTCTGCCTAGTCCCACTGACCTGCACTTGGACCATATCCCTCTACACCCCTCTCATCCATGAACCCGTCCAAGTTTTTCTTAAATGTTAAAAGTGCATTTACCACTTTATCTGGCAGTTCATACCACATTCCCACCACTCTCTGCATGAATATTCCCTTTAAACTTTTCTCCTTTCACCCTTAACCCATGCCCTCTGGTTTTTTTCTCCCCTAGCCTCAGCGGAAAAAGCCTGCTTGCATTCACTCTATCTATACCCATCAAAATCTTATACACCTCTATCAAATCTCCCCTCAATCTTCTACGCTCCAGGGAATAAAGTCCCAACCTGTTCAATCTCTCTCTGTAACTCAGCTTCTCAAGTCCCGGCAACATCCTTGTGAACCTAGATGTTCCTAGAGGAAATAGATGTTCGGAGGGAGGATGTCCTGGCAGTTTTGAATAAACTGAAGGTCGATAAGTCCCCTGGGCCTGATGAAATGTATCCTAGGATTCTTTGGGAGGCAAGGGATGAGATTGCAGAGCCTTTGGCTTTGATCTTTGGGTCCTCGCTGTCCACGGGGATGGTGCCAGAGGACTGGAGAATGGCGAATGTTGTTCCTCTGTTTAAGAAAGGGAATAGAAATGACCCTGGTAATTATAGACCGGTTAGTCTTACTTCGGTGGTTGGTAAATTGATGGAAAAGGTCCTTAGAGATGGGATTTACGACCATTTAGAAAGATGCGGATTAATCCGGGATAGTCAGCATGGATTCGTGAAGGGCAAGTCGTGCCTCACAAATCTGATAGAATTTTTTGAGGAGGTAACTAAGTGTGTTGATGAAGGTAGGGCAGTTGATGTCATATACATGGATTTTAGTAAGGCGTTTGATAAGGTCCCCCATGGTCGGCTTATGATGAAAGTGAGGAGGCGTGGGATAGAGGGAAAGTTGGCCGATTGGATAGGTAACTGGCTGTCTGATCGAAGACAGAGGGTGGTGGTGGATGGAAAATTTTCGGATTGGAGGCAGGTTGCTAGCGGAGTGCCGCAGGGATCAGTGCTTGGTCCTCTGCTCTTTGTGATCTTTATTAATGACTTAGAGGAGGGGGCTGAAGGGTGGATCAGCAAATTTGCTGATGACACCAAGATTGGTGGAGTAGTGGATGAGGTGGAGCGCTGTTGTAGGCTGCAAAGAGACATAGATAGGATGCAAAGCTGGGCTGAAAAATGGCAAATGGAGTTTAACCCTGATAAATGTGAGGTGATTCATTTTGGTAGGACTAATTTAAATGTTGATTACAGGGTCAAAGGTAGGGTTCTGAAGACTGTGGAGGAACAGAGAGATCTTGGGGTTCATATCCACAGATCTCTAAAGGTTGCCACTCAAGTGGATAGAGCTGTGAAGAAGGCCTATAGTGTGTTAGCTTTTATTGTAAGAAGTTTAACAACACCAGGTTAAAGTCCAACAGGTTTATTTGGTAGCAAAAGCCACACAAGCTTTCGAGGCTCTAAGCCCCTTCTTCAGGTGAGTGGGAATTCTGTTCACAAACAGAACGTATAAAGACACAGACTCAATTTACATGAATAATGGTTGGAATGCGAATACTTACAACTAATCCAGTCTTTAAGAAACAAAACAATGGGAGTGGAGAGAGCATCAAGACAGGCTAAAAAGATGTGTATTGTCTCCAGACAAGACAGCCAGTGAAACTCTGCAGGTCCACGCAACTGTGGGAGTTACAAATAGTGTGACATAAACCCAATATCCCGGTTGAGGCCGTCCTTGTGTGTGCGGAACTTGGCTATCAGTTTCTGCTCAGCGACTCTGCGCTGTTGTGTGTCGCGAAGGCCGCCTTGGAGAACGCTTACCCGAATATCAGAGGCCGAATGCCCGTGACCGCTGAAGTGCTCCCCAACAGGAAGAGAACAGTCTTGCCTGGTTATTGTCGAGCGGTGTTCATTCATCCGTTGTCGCAGCGTCTGCATAGTTTCCCCAATGTACCATGCCTCGGAACTACACCATCTACATGCACACCAAGAACAGGAAACTTGAGAAACTCGGCATCACCACCAGCAGCAACCAAGCCTCCCCACCACAGTAGAAAACAGTACCACTGCAGGGAAGTCCATTGTCAACTTGTCCGACTACACACTTCAACCAGATGAAATCGAAGTTCTCAGCCGAGGGCTTAATTTTTGCCCCACCACCAAAATAGACCCCATCAGTCTCGCAGCAGACACAGAGGAATTCATCAGGCGAATGAGGCTGAGGGAGTTCTTCCACAAACCCCAAGAGGCCAACAACAAACACAATGAGACAGCCAATGAACCGGAACAGCCGACAGAGAGATCCGCAGTGCATCCGAAGAGGAAAGAGTCGAATTGGACTCCTCCGGAAGGCCGCTGCCCTCGACTTGACATGTATGCCCAAGCCGTCAGGAGGTGCGTCAACACCAAATTCATCAGCCGCACTCACAAGACAGCCCCGAACATCACCCAAGCACAACGTAACGCCATCCACGCTCTCAAGACCAACCGCAACATTGTCATCAAACCAGCAGACAAAGGAGGGGCCATCGTCATACTGAACAGAACGGATTACTGCAAAGAAGTGTACCGACAACTCAACAACGAGGAACACTACAGACAGTTACCTGCAGATCCGACCAAAGAACACACCCGTCAACTCAACACTCTGATCAAGACCTTTGATCCGGACCTTCAGAACACCCTCCGTGCTCTCATCCCACGTACTCCCCGCGTTGGAGATCTCTACTGCCTCCCGAAGATACACAAGGCAAACACACCCGGCCGTCCCATCGTATCGGGCAATGGGACCCTGTGCGAGAACCTCTCCGGCTATGTCGAGGGCATCCTGAAACCCATTGTACAAAGAACCCCCAGCTTTTGTCGCGACACGACGGACTTCCTACAGAAACTCGGCACACATGGAGCAGTTGAACCAGGAGCGCTCCTCGTCACAATGGATGTCTCAGCACTCTACACCAGCATCCCCCATGACGATGGCATTGCTGCAACGGCCTCAGTGCTCAGCGCCAACAACTGCCAGTTTCCAGATGCAATTTTACATCTCATCCGCTTCATCCTGGACCACAATATCTTCACCTTCAACAACCAGTTCTTCATCCAGACACACGGAACAGCCATGGGGACCAAATTTGCACCTCAATATGCCAACATCTTCATGCACAGGTTCGAACAAGACTTCTTCACCGCACGGGACCATCAACCGATGCTATACACTAGATACATCGATGACATTTTCTTCCTTTGGACTCATGGTGAACAATCACTGAAACAACTCTATGATGACATCAACAAGTTCCATCCCACCATCAGGCTCACCATAGACTACTCTCCGGAATCGGTTGCATTCTTGGACACGCGCATCTCCATTAAGGACGGTCACCTCAGCACCTCACTGTACCGCAAGCCCACGGATAACCTCACGATGCTCCACTTCTCCAGCTTCCACCCTAAACACGTTAAAGAAGCCATCCCCTACGGACAAGCCCTCCGTATACACAGGATCTGCTCGGATGAGGAGGATCGCAACAGACACCTCCAGACGCTGAAAGATGCCCTCATAAGAACAGGATATGGCGCTAGACTCATTGATCAACAGTTCCAACGTGCCACAGCGAAAAACCGCACCGACCTCCTCAGAAGACAAACACGGGACACAGTGGACAGAGTACCCTTCGTTGTCCAGTACTTCCCCGGAGCGGAGAAGCTACGGCATCTCCTCCGGAGCCTTCAACATGTCATTGATGAAGATGAACATCTCGCCAAGGCCATCCCCACACCCCCACTTCTTGCCTTCAAACAACCGCACAACCTCAAACAGACCATTGTCCGCAGCAAACTACCCAGCCTTCAGGAGAACAGTGACCAAGACACCACACAACCCTGCCACAGCAACCTCTGCAAGACGTGCCGGATCATCGACACAGATGCCATCATCTCACGTGAGAACACCATCCACCAGGTACACGGTACATACTCTTGCAACTCGGCCAACGTTGTCTACCTGATACGCTGCAAGAAAGGATGTCCCGAGGCATGGTACATTGGGGAAACTATGCAGACGCTGCGACAACGGATGAATGAACACCGCTCGACAATCACCAGGCAAGACTGTTCTCTTCCTGTTGGGGAGCACTTCAGCGGTCACGGGCATTCGGCCTCTGATATTCGGGTAAGCGTTCTCCAAGGCGGCCTTCGCGACACACAACAGCGCAGAGTCGCTGAGCAGAAACTGATAGCCAAGTTCCGCACACACAAGGACGGCCTCAACCGGGATATTGGGTTTATGTCACACTATTTGTAACTCCCACAGTTGCGTGGACCTGCAGAGTTTCACTGGCTGTCTTGTCTGGAGACAATACACATCTTTTTAGCCTGTCTTGATGCTCTCTCCACTCCCATTGTTTTGTTTCTTAAAGACTGGATTAGTTGTAAGTATTCGCATTCCAACCATTATTCATGTAAATTGAGTCTGTGTCTTTATACGTTCTGTTTGTGAACAGAATTCCCACTCACCTGAAGAAGGGGCTTAGAGCCTCGAAAGCTTGTGTGGCTTTTGCTACCAAATAAACCTGTTGGACTTTAACCTGGTGTTGTTAAACTTCTTACTGTGTTTACCCCAGTCCAATGCCGGCATCTCCACATCTTAGCTTTTATTAACAGGGGGTTTGAGTTTAAGAGCCGTGGGGTTATGCTGCAACTGTACAGGACCTTGGTGAGACCACATTTGGAGTATTGTGTGCAGTTCTGGTCACCTCACTATAGGAAGGATGTGGAAGCGCTGGAAAGAGTGCAGAGGAGATTTACCAGGAAGCTGCCTGGTTTGGAGGGTAGGTCTTATGAGGAAAGGTTGCGGGAGCTAGGGCTGTTCTCTCTGGAGCGGAGGAGGCTGAGGGGAGACTTAATAGAGGTTTATAAAATGATGAAGGGGATAGATAGAGTGAACGTTCAAAGACTATTTCCTCGGGTGGATGGAGCTATTACAAGGGGGCATAACTATAGGGTTCGTGGTGGAAGATACAGGAAGGATATCAGAGGTAGGTTCTTTACGCAGAGAGTGGTTGGGGTGTGGAATGGACTGCCGGCAGTGATAGTGGAGTCAGACACTTTAGGAACATTTAAGCGGTTATTGGATAGGCACATGGAGCACACCAGGATGATAGGGAGTGGGATAGCTTGATCTTGGTTTCAGATAAAGCTCGGCACAACATCGTGGGCCGAAGGGCCTGTTCTGTGCTGTACTGTTCTATTCTATTCTATTCTATTCTATTCTCTGCACTCTTTCAACCTTATTTACATCCTTCCTGTAACTAGGTGACCAAAACTGTACACAATACTCTAAATTCAGCCTCACCAATGCCTTATATAACCTTACCATAACACTCCAACTTTTATACTCGATACTCCGATTTATGAAGGCCAATGTACCAAAGGCACTCTTTACTACCCTATCCACCTGTGACGTCACTTTTAGGGAATTCTGTACCTGTATTCCCAGATTCCTCTGTTCAACTGCACTCTTCAGAGTCCTACCATTTACCCTTTACGTTCTACTTTGGTTTGTCCTTCCAATGTGCAATATCTCACACTTGTCTGCATTAAATTCCATTTGCCATTTTTCAGCCCATTTTTCTAGTTGGTCCAAATCCCTCTGCAAGCTTTGAAAACCTTCCTCACTGTCCACTACACCTCCAATCTTTGTATCATCAGCAAACTTGCTGATCCAATTTACCACATTATCATCCAGATCATTGATATAGATGACAAACAACAATGGACCCAACACCGATCCCTGCGGCACACCACTAGTCACAGGCCTCCACTCAGAGAAACAATCCTCCACAACCACTCTCTGGCTTCTTCCATTGATGTGGAGATGCCAGCGTTGGACTGGGGTAAGCACAGTAAGAAGTCTCACAACACCAGGTTAAAGTCCAACAGGTTTATTTGGTAGCAAATACCATAAGCTTTCGGAGCAGAGCTCTTTCGTCAGATGGAGTGGATATTTGTTCTCAAACAGGGCACAGACACAGAAATCAAATTACAGAATACTGATTAGAATGCAAATCTCTACAGCCAGCCAGGTCTTAAATGTACAGACAATGTGGGTGGAGGGAGCATTCAACACAGGTTAAAGAGATGTGTATTGTCTCCAGACAGAACAGCTTGTGAAATTCTGCAAGTCCAGGAGGCAAGCTGTGGGGGTTACTGATAATGTGACATAAATCCAACATCCCGGTTTAGGCCGTCCTCATGTGTGCGGAACTTGGCTATCAGTTTCTGCTCAGCGACTCTGCGCTGTCGTGTGTCGTGAAGGCCGCCTTGGAGAACGCTTACCTGCAGATCCAAGGCTGAATGCCCGTGACTGCTGAGGTGCTCCCCCACAGGAAGAGAACAGTCTTGCCTGGTGATTGTCGAGCGGTGTTCATTCATCCGTTGTCGTAGCGTCTGCATAGTTTCCCCAATGTACCATGCCTCGGGACATCCTTTCTTGCAGCGTATCAGGTAGACAACGTTGGCCGAGTTGCAAGAGTAGGTACCGTGTACCTGGTAGATGGTGTTCTCACGTGAGATGATGGCATCCGTGTCGATGATCCGGCACGTCTTGCAGAGGTTGCTGTGGCAGGGTTGTGTGGTGTTGTGGTCACTGTTCTCCTGAAGGCTGGGTAGTTTGCTGCGGACAATGGTCTGTTTGAGGTTGCGTGGTTGTTTGAAGGCAAGAAGTGGGGGTGTGGGGATGGCCTTGGCGAGATGTTCATCTTCATCAATGACATGTTGAAGGCTCCGGAGGAGATGCCGTAGCTTCTCCGCTCCGGGGAAGTACTGGACGACGAAGGGTACTCTGTCCACCGTGTCCCGTGTTTGTCTTCTGAGGAGGTCGGTGCGGTTTTTCGCTGTGGCGCGCGGAACTGTTGATCGATGAGTCGAGCGCCATATCCTGTTCTTATGAGGGCATCTTTCAGCGTCTGGAGGTGTCTGTTGCGACCCTCCTCATCCGAGCAGATCCTGTGTATTCGGAGGGCTTGTCCGTTGGGGATGTCTGTCTGGATGTCTGTCTGGAGACAATACACATCTCTTTAACCTGTGTTGAATGCTCCCTCCACCCACATTGTCTGTACATTTAAGACCTGGCTGGCTGTAGAGATTTGCATTCTAATCAGTATTCTGTAATTTGATTTCTGTGTCCGTGCCCTGTTTGAGAACAGATATCCACTCCATCTGACGAAGGAGCTCTGCTCCGAAAGCTTATGGTATTTGCTATCAAATAAACCTGTTGGACTTTAACCTGGTGTTGTGAGACTTCTCACTGTTCTTCCATTGAGCCAGTGTCTAATCCAATTTACTACCTCCCCATATATATCTAGCGACTGAACCTTCCTAACTAACCTCCCATGAGGGACCTTGTCAAAGACCTTGCTGAAATCCAGGTGGACAACATCCACCGCCTTCCCTTCATCCACTTTCCTGGTAACCTCCTCAAAAACTCTAATAGATTGGTCAAACATGACCTACCACGCACAAAGCCATGTTGACTCTCCCTAATAAGTCCCTGTCTATCCAAATATTTGTAGATCCTATCCCTTATCACACCTTCCAATAACGTGTCCACCACCGACGTCATTGTATGATTCTGCTTTGGAACAGGAGCAGTATAATGTGATATAATATCTGTGCTTCATTTTTTTTTCCTTTATTCTTTCATGTCAAGGCCAGCATTTGTTACCCTTCCCTAATTGCCCTTGAGTGGTTCTCTAGGCCATTTCAGAAGACAGTTAAGAATCAATCACATTGTTGTGGATCTGGAATCACATGTAGGCCAGGCTATGTAAACCAGGCAGGTTTCCCTCTCTGCTGTTTTTAATGATACCTGGAAAGGGGATACGTTGGACAGATGGGACTTGTTTCCACTTTAGTTTGGAAGAGTTAGGGGTGACTTGATTAAAGTATACAAGATCCTAAATGGTTTTGACAAGGTGAATGTGGAAAGGGTGATTCCTCCTGTGGGTGAGTCTAGAATTAGGGGGTGCTATTTTAAAATTATGAGCTGCCCTTTTAGAACAGAGATGAGAAGATTTTTTTTTCTCTCAGATGGTAATACAACAATGGATCTCTCTACCTCAGAAGGCAGTGAAAGCGGTGTCACTGATATAGGTATATAGATTCTTGTTAGGCAAAGGAATGAAAGGTAGATGGGAATATGGAAGTAGAACACAAACAGGTCAACCATGATCTTAATGAATGATGGAGTAGGCTTTGAGGGGCCAAATGATCTAATTCTGCTCCAGCTGTATATGCTCAAATGATAGTTTCATGGTTACAATTCCACTATATGCCATGGTAGGATTTGAACACATGTTCCCAGAGCATTAGTCTGGGCCGGCATGGTGACACAATGGTTAGCACTGCTGTCTCACAGCACCAGGGACCCGGGTTCAATTCTGGCTTCGGGTGACTGTCCATTTGGAGTTTGCATATTCTCCTCGTGTCTGCGTGGGTTTCCTCTGGGTGCTCTGGTTTCCTCCCACACTCCAAAGATGTGTGGGCCAGCTGGATTGGTCATAGTAAAATTGCCTCTTAGTTTCAGGGGATTAGCAGAGTAAATATGTGGGGCTACGGGGATAGGGCCTGGGTGGGATTGTTGTCAGTGCAGGGTTGATGGGCTGAATGGCCTCCTTCTATACTGTAGGGATTCTATGATTCAAGTGACATTACCACCACACCACCATTTTAACACACCAGTTAGTTTCATAGTAATGGTGGCACAAAAGAATAAGATAATGATGTGCATTATGATCACTTGATCTTCAACAAGGAATGAACATGGACCCAAGCTACAAAATTAATTACCAAACTGTGCGGCTACTTACATTTGTCTAACATCTGATAATGTCTATCTTTCACTAGTATATCATCAGGAATATTAATACATGCTTTGATAATTCATTTTTAATTTTTCAGGGAAGAAATCTCCATTTCTGGATAAGGTAAGGGAAGGCTTCATCTCATCGTCTGAGACAATGGTTCCCATTGTCCCTTTCACTCAGTGAACACATTCCACTGTCGCTCTTTCATTGAGTGAACACCTCCCATTGTCTCTCTCTCTCTCATTGAGTGTTTTCTCAAAGATGTGCCTGGGTCATTTAAGTCATTGTATGAACATGAGGTGTGCTTTACACACACTTTCTGCTTAGAAATAATATAGATAAAAAACCTTGAATTTATATTTTAGAAGTTAATTCCTCAAATATTTCGCTAAATAATAGGAATCTTTTTATTAATATTAGAACTTTTAAAATGCATACATAAACATTAACATAAACTAAAGCACATGATGAAATAACAGTACTGAATTAGTTTGTTGTTCTCTCACATCAAAGTCTTACTTCCTGTTGAGTCAATGTAAAACTGGACTTATCGCTTATTTGATTTCTACCTTTTGCACGCACACAAAATCGTAGGAACTGGAGAGCCCGCAGCAGATGTGAGAATGGGAGAAGGGTTATGGTGGGGTAATGATGTCCAAGTAAGACACACCCAAAGCAGTTCCATTTGAGCCAGTGCTATACCACGGATCAAACTGAAAAAAGCACTGATCCCAGATCACATTAGGTCTCATCCAAACAAAATGCAAATTGGTAAAGGTTTAAGAGATAAAAGACGAGACAAGCCAATTGCTGGCAGTAATCATTTGATTGTCTTGTTTGTTTGGGAGCTGTCATAAGTATTGGTCTAGCCAGCATGAATGAAATACAAAATTACATGTTGAGGTGGGGAAGCACAGTGGGGTGGTAGCAAAAATGATAAATGTGCGGCAATGACGTGTGGGTCACGAGATTGGGTCCCAGATTGCACCTGACTACCTACAGGTCATTGGGTATGAAATTTGGGCAAAGAAATGGCAGATGGAGTTCAATCCAGATAAATGCGAAGTGATGCATTTTGGTAGAACTAACATAGAGGGGCGCTATACGATAAATGGCAGAACCATAAAGGGTGTAGATACGCAGAGGGACCTTGGTGTGCAAGTCCACAGATCTTTGAAGGTGACGTCACAGGTGGAGAAGGTAGTGAAGAAGGCATATGGCATGCTTGCCTTTATAGGACGGGACATAGAGTATAAAAGTTGGGGTCTGATGTTGCAGTTGTATAGAACGTTGGTTCGGCCGCATTTGGAATACTGCATCCAGTTCTGGTCGCCACACTACCAGAAGGACGTGGATGCTTTAGAGAGAGTGCAGAGGAGGTTTACCAGGATGTTGCCTGGTATGGAAGGGCTTAGTTATGAGGAGAGATTGGGTAAACTGGGGTTGTTCTCACTGGAAAGACAGAGGATGAGGGGTGACCTAATAGAGGTGTATAAAATTATGAAAGGCATAGATAGGGTGAACGGTGGGAAGCTTTTTCCCAGGTCGGTGGTGACGTTCAAGAGGGGTCATAGGTTCAAGGTGAGGGGGGAGGTTTAACACAGATATCAGAAGAACGTTTTTTACACAGAGGGTGGTGGGGGCCTGGAATGCGCTGCCGGGCAAGGTGGTGGAGGCGGACACACTGGGACTTATCTAGATAGCCACATGAACGGAGTGGGAATGGAGGGATACAAAAGAATGGTCTCGTTTGGACCAGGGAGCGGCGCGGGCTTGGAGGGCTGAAGGGCCTGTTCCTGTGCTGTATTGTTCTTTGTTCTTTGTATTCACAACCCTTTGTGTGAAGAAGTTCTTCCTCTGCTCCCCCTTATTTGAGGCCATGCCCCCTAGTTCTAGTTTCACCTGCCAGTGGAAACAACTTCCCTGCTTCTATCTTATCTATTCCCTCCATAATCTTATATATTTCTATAAGATCTCCCCTCATTCTTCTGAATTCCAATGAGTATAGCCCGAGTCTACTCAGTCTCTCCTCACAAGCCAACCCTCTCAACTCCGGAATCAACCTAGTGAATTTCCTCCACCCCCTCCAATGCCAGTATAGAACATAGAACATAGAACATTACAGCGCAGAACAGGCCCTTCGGCCCACGATGTTGCACCGACCAGTTAAAAAAAAAACTGTGACCCTCCAATCTAAACCAATTTCTTTTCGTCCATGAACCTATCTACGGATCTCTTAAACGCCCCCAAACTAGGCGCATTTACTACTGATGCTGGCAGGGCATTCCAATCCCTCACCACCCTCTGGGTAAAGAACCTACCCCTGACATCGGTTCTATAACTACCCCCCCTCAATTTAAAGCCATGCCCCCTCGTGCTGGATTTCTCCATCAGAGGAAAAAGGCTATCACTATCCACCCTATCTAAACCTCTAATCATCTTATATGTTTCAATAAGATCCCCTCTTAGCCGCCGCCTTTCCAGCGAAAACAATCCCAAATCCCTCAGCCTCTCCTCATAGGATCTCCCCTCCATACCAGGCAACATCCTGGTAAACCTCCTCTGCACCCTCTCCAAAGCCTCCACATCCTTCCTGTAATGTGGGGACCAGAACTGCACACAGTACTCCAAGTGCGGCCGCACCAGAGTTGTGTACAGTTGCAACATAACGCTACGACTCCTAAATTCAATCCCCCTACCAATAAACGCCAAGACACCATATGCCTTCTTAACAACCTTATCTACTTGATTCCCAACTTTCAGGGATCTATGCACACATACACCTAGATCCCTCTGCTCCTCCACACTATTCAAAGTCCTCCCGTTAGCCCTATACTCAACACATCTGTTATTCCTACCAAAGTGAATTACCTCACACTTCTCCGCATTAAACTCCATCCGCCACCTCTCGGCCCAACTTTGCAACCTGTCTAAGTCTTCCTGCAGACTACGACACCCTTCCTCACTGTCTACCACACCACCGACTTTGGTGTCATCAGCAAATTTGCTAATCCACCCAACTATACCCTCATCCAGATCATTAATAAATATTACAAACAGCAGTGGCCCCAAAACAGATCCCTGAGGTACACCACTTGTAACCGCACTCCATGATGAATATTTACTATCAACCACCACCCTCTGTTTCCTATCCGCTAGCCAATTCCTGATCCAATTTCCTAGATCACCCCCAATCCCATACATCTGCATTTTCTGCAGAAGCCTACCATGGTGAACCTTATCAAACGCCTTACTAAAATCCATATATACCACGTCCACTGCCTTGCCCCCATCCACCTCCTTGGTCACTTTCTCAAAAAACTCAATAAGGTTAGTAAGGCACGACCTACCTGCCACAAAACCATGCTGACTATCACCTATCAATTCATTACTCTCCAAATAACTATAAATCCTATCCCTTATAATTTTTTCCAACATCTTGCCGACAACAGAAGTGAGACTCACCGGTCTATAATTCCCGGGGAAGTCTCTGTTCCCCTTCTTAAACAATGGGACAACATTCGCTAACCTCCAATCTTCTGGTACTATACCAGAGGCCAACGACGACCTGAAGATCAGAGCCAGAGGCTCTGCAATCACTTCTCTTGCCTATCTGGTAACTTACTATTACTTTGGGGGGTTATTTAACCCTTTCTGTCTGTTTGGAGAGTTCCTTTGATTATCAAAGGCACCCAGATTCCCTGAGCAATGGATTTTACTCAATCAGTGATTTTTAATGATACTGTGAACCTCGATTGCGATTTTTAACCATGGGCATGGATATCTTCAGCGCTTTCCACCCTTTGAACTGAAGAGACTCGGCGCTCCAAGGCGATGAAGAGGGCCAAGTGGATTTGTTATTTTAAACTTTCCCATGGGCCGGGAGGAGGAGAATCATTCCATTGAGTTCCACACAGAATGGTGCTGAGGTTAAGATAGTGTAGCACTGAAATGTTTTCCAGCAGCGAGCCTATTTAACATTCCTGTTTCCCATCAGACACCGGAAAGTCAGATAGAGAAAGGAGAGGAGAGAACACATTTAGTAACATTTATAACTGACTATCACCTAATTTCTTCAATTCATAGAATCATAGAAACCCTACAGTGCAGAAAGAGGCCATTTTGGCCCATCGAGTCTGCACCGACCACAATCCCACCCAGGCCCTACCCCCATATCCCTACATATTTACCCGCTAATCCCTCTAACCTACGCATGTCAGAACTCTAAGGGGCAATTTTTTAGCATGGCCAATCAACCTAACCCGCACATCTTTGGACTGTGGGAGGAAACCGGAGCACCCGGAGGAAACCCACGCAGACACGAGGAGAATGTGCAAACTCCACACAGACAGTGACCCAAGCCAAGAATCGAACCCAGGTCTCTGGAGCTGTGAAGCAGTAGTGCTAATCACTGTGCTACCGTGCCGCCCCCACTGTGCTACCATGCCGCCTTCCTTTCTTATTTTCTTTTCAATAAATATTCATTTATCATTGATTTTTTTTTGTTTTCTCAGCCTACCATGCCTGGACCACCCAGGTAAGCAATGTTTCAAATCTACTTCTTCACTCAACCGACTTTCCTTCTCTTCTCTGTCCATGCACTGGTCAGCCGAAGTCGTATGAACCAGGGTATCCGGGTTTAAGGTCACTTGCCTTGGCCCAGATGCTCTGCAGGCAAAGACCCAGTGTTGGGCCGAATGGCCTCCTTATGTGCCACAGCCATTCCATGATTTCATGAATACTTTGATCATCTCAGCCTTCAATGTGTATTCAGGCAAACTTTATACACACTGTGGTCATAATTTAACTGCATAAACCCTTGTGGAATCTGTGTCTGTGAACTCTAGGATGGTAAGAAGTCTCATAACACCAGGTTAAACTCCAACAGGTTTATTTGGTAGCACAAGCCACAAGCTTTCGAGCGCTGCTCCTTCATTAGGTGAGTGGGAGTTCTGTTCACAAATGAAGGAGCAGCGCTCCGAAAGCTTGTGGCTTGTGCTACCAAATAAACCTGTTGGACTTTAACCTGGTGTTGTGAGACTTCTTACTGTGCTTACCCCAGTCCAATGCCGGCATCTCCACATCATAACTCTAGGATGGCCAAGTGTTCCTCATAATTCAGCTTTCTGACAATAACAATCAGTCTCATGGCTCCTCCCCTCCACCTCCAGGACTTGAGTATCTCCCTTGTTGTCCATGAACACAATGCTCAGTGTGTAGTCTGACCAGAACATTGTACAATTGAAGCATGACTTCCTCTCACTTGTATTTTACTGTCTTGTCATTCTGTTTAGGAACAGAGGAACATGAGAAATAGGAGCTGGAGTTAGCCATTCAGCCCCTCTAGCCTGCTCCACCATTCAACCAGATTATGGCTGATCTTCTGCCACAACAACATTTTCCTGCACCGTCGCCATATCTCTCAATATTTTTAACATCTAAAAATGTATCGATCTCTATCTTGAACATACTCAATCCCTGAGTCTCCACAGCCCTCTGCGTAGAGATATCCAAAGATTCACCACCCTCTGATTGAAGAAATTTCTCCTCATCTCAGTCCTAAGTGGCCTACCCCTTATTCTGAGACTGTGTCCAGGAGAAACACCCTTCCTGTATTGGCCCTGTCGAACCCTGTAAGAATTTTGTATGTTTCAATGAAATCACCTCTTATTCATCGAAACTCCAGAGAATAAAGAACAAAAAAAAGTACAGCACAGGAACAGGTCTTTGGCCCTCCAAGCCTGTGCCGATCATGATGCCCTAACTTTAAAAAAAACCTTCTGCCCTGATTCAGTCCAAATCCTTCTACTTCCTCCATATTCATGTACCCATCCAGATGCCTCTTAAATGTTGCTAATGTGCCTGCTTCCACCACACCCTCTGGCAGCAAGACCCACTCTCCTCAGTCTGTTCTCATAGGACAATCCTGCTATCTCAGGGATCAGTCTGGTGAACCTTTCCTTTGTTACACTCCCTCTATGACAAGTCTATCCTTCCTTAAGTAAGGAGACACAATTTGTACACAGTACTTAAAGTGCTGTCGCACCAAAGCTCTATATCAGGTTTGATATGCTAATTACGTTTTGACAGCTAATAGGTGTGTCAACTACCAAATTTCGTAAAACCCCAAGCTCTCAAGTTCATCCTTAGACATTTCAGTGTAATTTATGGAGTACTTGCCCACTATTTTCTTCCTCTGCCACTTTTGTCACTGACCACTGTTCCATGCTTTGTCTTTTGTTCACGAGCTTTGGCTCTTCATAGTTTCATACCATCTGTAAATTTGACCTTTGGCTTCAGCTTCTGAAATGCAGACATTAACGGGAACGAGAAGTGTGGTCATTTTTACTTCTATTTGAAAGTACCTGTGTGGTTATATTTGGGATGAGGTGTTTGAGATCACTGTTTATTCAAACTGTAGACCATGAACTCAGACCACTTCACATTTACTCATTTTCAATTTGTTTTCCACCATCCCAATTGTTACATGTCACACTGGCCCTCCAAAAGACACCTTGAGGAGAGGCCTGTGCTCTAAAGTAGTTAAAGATCCACTCCAGAGATGTAAGCAAAAAATCCAGGCGCTCACTCCAGTGCAGTTCTGAGGGAGCACTGCACTGTTGGAGTTGTCATCATTCAGGTGAGGTATTGAACCACAGCCCCATCTGCCCTTTTTCTCGGTTAAATATAAAAGATCCAGGGCACTATTTCAAAGAAGAGTGGATGTTCATACCTATCTAAGATTATCTCGCCAATATCACTGAGTCCACAATAATGCCTGAGTTTACTACATTCAAACAGTGACTACATTTCAAAAGCTCCTCATTGTCTGTGAAGCATTTTGAGATGTCCTAAGGTTGTGAAAGGTGCTATATCAATGCAAGTCTTTCTTCAAGTGAAAAGGCAGGTAGGGTAATGGAGAATCCACCCATCCTCAGTGGTAAATGAAAAGATCAGGGAACACAAGTCCTATCTGCATTTCACATTTTGTGATAAGGAAACTCAACTTCAGCAGCTTTAAGCTGATAAGAAAAGTAGATTTTGTCCTATGCTAGTATTTTCTTTGTTTGATAAGATCATACTGTCCAATCCTTTTAATGATGATCATTGGTACTATTCTCTGATCTATTCTTCAATTGGCTGAAAGAGTGTTGACAAAGGATTTAGAAAACATGATGGTGGATGATCTCATCCAAATATTTTAAACAATGAAGGGTTTACCCAGGATAACAGAATTGTAGGATCTGATTAGAAACTTTGGAAACCTCAAGAATTGGGCAGGTTTAGTCCTGAAATACAAAACTGATATCAGATTGATCTAAATGGCCGTTTCTTTAGTCATAGAATCCCTACAGTACAGAGGGAGGCCATTTTCTCCATTGATACCGACAACAATCCCATCCAGACCCTATCCCGTAACCCCCTCTATTTACCCTGCTAGTCCCCCTGACACAAAGGGGGAATTTAGCATGGACAATCAACCTAACCCGCACACCGGGACAGTGAGTTCCATAGGTTCACAACCCTCTGTGACAAGTAGCTTCCCCTTATCTCTGTTGTGAACCTTCCCCCCTCTTACTCTACAACCATGACCTCTTGTCCTAGACTGTTCTAGAAGGGGGAACATTTGGTTAACATTTACTTTATCAATCCTGTTGAGTATTTTATATACCTCAGTCAAATCCCCCTTCCTTCTTCTGTACTCCAGCGAGTACAAGCCCAAGCTACTCAACCGCTCCTCCTACGACAGCTCTTTCAAACCTGGAATCAATCTAGTGAACCTCTTCTGAACTGTCTCCAATGCCACCACATCCTTCCTCAAAGAAGGTGATCAAAACTGAAAACAGTACTCCCAAGAGTGATCTCACCAATGCTTTAGACAATTGTAACAACACTTCTCTACTTTTATACTCTATACCCTTTGCAATAATTCCCAAGATTCCATTTGCCTTCCTTATAACATTCTGCACCTGCATACCCACTTTCTAAGACTCATGCACAAGGACATCTAGATCCCTTTGCACAGATGCATTTTGAATCTGTTTCTCATTTAAATAGTAATTTGCCCTTTTATTTTTCCGGCCAAAATGGATAACCTTGCATTTATCCGCATTAAACTCCATCTGCCAGATTCTGGCCCATTCCCTGAGCCTGTCAATATCCATTTGTAAACTTTTATCTCCTCATCACAGCCTGCTTTCCCACCTATTTTCGTGTCATCAGCAAATTTCACTATGTTACACTCTGCCCCTGCTTGTAGATCATTGATATAGATTGTAAATAGTTGTGGTCTGACAACTGAACCCTGCGGGATCCCACTAGTTACAGATTGCCAACTGGAGAAGGACCCATTTATCCGAACCCTCTGCTTTCCATCATCTTTCTAACTCTGTCATCCCTGGAAATCTCGCAGTCTGTATAACACAAGAAAAAGAACGTGAACAATCTTCATGGCCTCAGGGAGATCGAACATTAATGACATATTTTTAAACAAAACGTGACAGATCATAAGAAATAGAAACAGGAGTAGACGATTCAGCCCTTCCAGCCTGCTCTGCCATTTAATAAGATCATGGCTGATCTAACACTCACTAAGTTCACTTTCCTGCCTTATCCCTGTAATCCTAAATTCTCCTACTGATTAAAACCTATTGATCTCAGTCTTAACACAGCTTCCTGAGGTAAATAATTCCAAAGGTTCACCACTCCTTGAGAGAAGAAACTCTTCCTTAACTCTGTTTTAAATGAGCACCTCCTTTATTCTGTGATTATGTCCTTAGGTCTGACGCTCTCCCATAAGCGGAAACGTCCTTTCAAAATTTACCCTGCCTAACCCCCTAAGAATCTTGTGTGTTTCAATCATATCCCCTCCCATTCTTCTGAACTCTGAGGAGTACAGACCCAACCTGATTAGTCTTTCCTCATATGGCAGTCCATCCATACCGGGGATCATCCTTGTAAACCTCCTCTGCACTGCCTCCAATGATAATATATCTTTCCTCAAATAAGGGGACCAAAACTCTACACAGTATTCTAAATGTGGCCTCACTAGTATCTTGCGCAGTTGCAGCAACACCTCTTTACTTTCATGCCCCCTTGAAATAAAAGCCAGCATTTCATTTGCCTTCCCGATTACCTGCTGCAATCTGTATGCTAGCTTTCTGGGTTTCATGAACAAAGACCCCAAAATCCCTTCGTGTACATCAAGATCAAGATCTCAGAAAACCAATGTGAGAAATTAACAGTTTATTAGTCTTGATTGAGAGGTTAATGTTGGCCAGAAAAACCCCTTTTCTTCAAATCATGCATTGAGATCTTTTGCGCTCACATGAATGGGTAGACAGGGTCTTATTTTAACATCTCAACCAAACAACAGCATCTCTGATAGTGCACACCCCCTCAGGGCTGTGTTGAAGTGAAAGCCGAGTTTGGCACTCGAGTCCTGCAGTGGAATTTTAAGGAATGAGTTGGAAGTGTTGCTACTGAGCCAACCTAACACAATGATAATTATAATAATAGATGGAAGTTCTCAGGTTTAAATCCTTCACTTTGTAAAAAGATTCAGCTGTTTGCTTTCAATATGTGTAGACCTCCTTTCGGCAACAGACATGATCCATCCTCTAGAATGTCAAAACCAGCCATGCCAGTGGATGGAAGTAACTCATCATTGGGACGAAGCCAAACATCTCCAAGGTATGACCTGATGGGTACTCGCCTAACCTTAACAGCCCTGGACGTAGGCGTGTGGGGAGGATTATGGGGGAGGGGTGGTAAAGATGGACATGGTCTTAACCAATTTAGTAGTATTGTAGAATCCCAACAGTGCAGAAGGAGGCCATTCAGCTCGTCGAGTCTGCACTGACCACAATCCCACCCAGGCCCTATTCCCATAACCCCACATATTTACCCTGCTAATTCCCCTGACACGAGGGTGAATTTAGCATGGCCAATCATCCTAACCCGCACATCTTTGGACTGTGGGAGGAAACTGGAGCACCCAGAGGAAACCCATGCAGACACAGGGAGAACATGCAAACTACTCACAGATAGTAACCCGAGGCCGGAATTGAGCCTGGGTCCCTGGCGCTGTGAGGCAGCAGTGCTGACCACTATGCTGTCCCAAAGTAGTAGTTTGTGTGGAAATTTCAAAGAAAAGATTGGAATTGACAAGATGCATGAAATTGTACTCCCTCTGAGATAAATAGTTCTGGGACTGGGTTGAGTTCATCTTATCAGTTGAGAAGAGTTCATGGGCAGCATGGTCGGTGTAGGCTTGGAGGACCGAAGGGCCTGTTCCTGTGCTGTAATTTTCTTTGTTCTCCATAAAATGGGTGGTAAACCTGGAAACTGCGGGGATTACACCATGGAATGGCTTTCTTATTACATCTTGTAAAACTCTCTGACTCCACAATGCAGTTTTTCCACATGTGTCCAAATTCTAGTGATCTAGTGGATTGGTTTCAATTTGTATAGTGGGTATGAGTGACATTACCCTGGGGTAGATCCTATGCGATTGTACACACGACGGCTAGCGATTCAGCAGATTGTTTTACATCACTAACACCCGGTTTACACTATCACATAGACTGATTTACCTACATGAGTTTTTACTTCCAACACTATAGTTTCAATGATCTGTTGGCACATCTGTTGGCATTAGGGAAGCTGCAAAATAAAGACTTGTGGAGCCCTAAAGCTCAACCCTACTGTGCCATAGCATCCCACCACTGTATCTAATCGCAGCACACAGGACAATGTACAATATAAACTAACTGTTCAGAAAACTCACATTATTCCTTTGAAGAAAATCGGGGTTTAAAACCTTATTGTAAAAAATAAATTCAGAACTGGTATAAATCAATAAATATTTGGAATAGGTTTGCACAGTCCATTCTTTCGATATGAGAACGGTTAAAACAGTGATTATTTAGAAGAAAGGGATGTTGCTTAGAATTATTTAACGTTACCAAAAGATTTGCAGGGGATATCCACCAGAATGGGACACAGATTGTGGTGACTGTCCCTTTAAGACAAAGCAGAAAAGGGTCATCTGGCTTGAGGGACCAATTGGGACCGAGAGTGGGCAATCACTCCGAGGGTGGAGTCCTCCCTGGGGCAGAAGACATGTGGGGATTGGGACAGTCAGGTGGGCTGCTCCCGGGCAGCATGTAAGGCTGCGAGCCACTGTTTTTTCTTGTTAATAAATACCCTTTGTGTTCTGACAAAGTCTGAAGCATGCAATTATTACACAAGTGAAAAACTTAATCACTGGAGAAGCTGTTCACCTTGGAGCAGAAGGTTACGGGAAATTTATGAGCAGAATTCAACACTCTGAACCATTTTGACCTTTGACAAGATGACACTAAAGTCGGTGGAGTTGTAGACAGTGTGGAGGGAAGTGGCAGATTACAGAGGGACATAGATAAGCTGCAGAGCTGGGCTGAGAGGTGGCAAATGGAGTTTAATGCGGAAAAGTGTGAGGTGATTCACTTTGGAAGGAGTAACAGGAATACAGAGTACTGGGCTAATGGTAAGATACTTGGTAGTGTGGATGAACAGAGGGATCTGGGTGTCCATGTGCATAGATCCCTGAAAGTTGGCACCCAGGTTGATAGGGTTGTTAAGAAGGTGTGTTAGCTTTTATTGGTGGAGAGATTGAGTTTCGGAGCCAGGAGGTCATGCTGCAACTGTACAAAACTCTGGTGCGGCCGCATTTGGAGTATTGCGTACAGTTCTGGTCGCCGTATTATAGGAAAGATGTGGAAGTGTTGGAAAGGGTGCAGAGGAGATTTACCAGGATGTTGCCTGGTATGGTGGGAAAACTGTATGAGGAAAGGCTGAGGGGCTTGAGGTTGTTTTCGTTAGAGAGAAGAAGGTTAAGAGGTGACTTAATAGAGGCATACAAGATGATCAGAGGATTAGATAGGGTGGACAGTGAGAGCCTTTTTCCTCGGATGGTGATGGCTAGCACGAGGGGACATAGCTTTAAATTGAGGGGTGAGAGATATAGGACAGATGTTAGAGGTAGGTTCTTTACTCAGAGAGTAGTAAGGGCATGGAATGCCCTGCCTGCAGCAGTAGTGGACTCGTCAACATTAAGAGCATTCAAATGGTTATTGGATAAACATATGGATGATATTGGAATAGTGTAGATTAGAGGGGCTTTAGATTGGTTCCACTGGTCGGCGCAACATCGAGGGCCGAAGGGCCTGTACTGCGCTGTAATGTTCTATGTTCTAAGTAAATAAAGAGAAGTTTCAGATTAATTCCTTACTTGATTTTTTGCATTGCCTGTTTAACATAAAAGATAAGGTAAGGTTGCCATAGTCCCAGGTGACCGGAGGCTGCTCTCCCCCTCAAAGATGAGACTGCTGGTGATTTAACCTGAGGATCACCACACTTCAGGTGAGGGACAAGGTTGAGAAGACAGGCCTTCATGGATAACCTTAGCTGGTACAGGAATTGAACCCATGCTGTTGGCATTGTTCTGCATCACAAACCAGCAATCGAACCAACTGAGCTAACCAACTCCCATATGCTTGCAAGGGAAACATTTGCAGGAAGATGGAAAAAGGACAGGGTGAGTCAGATTGACAGGGTGACTCTTTCAAACAACTGCTGTAGATATAAGTAACCGAATGCGTTTTATCTCTGATAAGATTCAACAATTCCAAGATTTTCTGACAATCAAGTTTTTTTAGAATTTACTCACCTTATACTTTAGAACCAATTTCAAGGAATTAATAAAACAAATATTTAATCTAACCCTATCAGCACATGCCTTTCGCCCTTAACATGTAAGTAATGCTATTTATAAATGTAATAATAGCATTCCATGCTTCAACTACATCTTTTGATGAGGAAATCTTGTGGTGCAGTTAGCGTCCCTCCCACTGAGCCAAAAGCTCTGGGTTTGAATCCTACAGTAAGAAGTCTCACAACACCAGGTTAAAGTCCAACAGGTTTATTTGGTAGCACAAGCTTTCGGAGTGTCGCTCCTTCTTCAGGTGAGTGAGGAGTTCTGTTCACAAACAGGACATATATAGACACAAACTCAATTTACAAGATAATGTTGGAATGCGAGTCTTTACAGGTAATCAAGTCTTAAAGGTGCAGACAATGTGAGTGGAGAGAGGGTTAAGCACAGGTTAAAGAGATGTGTATTGTCTCCAGCCAGGACAGCTAGTGAGATTTTGCAAGCCCAGGCAAGTCGTGGGGGTTACAGATAGTGTGACATGAACCCAAGATCCTGGTTGAGGCTGTCCTTATGTGTGCGGAACTTGGCTATTAGTTTCTGCTCAGCGATTCTGCGTCGTCGTGTGTCGTGAAAGCCGCCTTGGAGAACGCTTACTCGAAGATCAGAGGCTGAATGCCCTTGACCGCTGAAGTGTTCCCCGCCAGGAAGAGAACACTCCTGCCTGGTGATTGTCAAACGGTGTTCATTCATCCATTGTCGTAGCGTCTGCATGGTCTCCCCAATGTACCATGCCTTGGGACATCCATCTACATGCACACCAAGAAACAGGAAACTTGAGAAACACGGCATCACCACCAGTAGGAACCAGGCACCCCCGGTACCAATTAGAAAACAATACCACTGCAGGGAAGTCCATTGTCAACTTGCTGGACTACGCACTTCAACCAGACGAAATCGAAGTTCTCAGCCAAGGGCTCAATTTCTGCCCCACCACCAAAATGGACCCCATTAGAACATAGAACATAGAAAGCCACAGCACAAACAGGCCCTTCGGCCCACAAGTTGCGCCGATCACATCCCCACCTCTAGGCCTATCTATAGCCCTCAATCCCATTAAATCCCATGTACTCATCCAGAAGTCTCTTAAAAGACCCCAACGAGTTTGCCTCCACCACCACCGACGTCAGCCGATTCCACTCACCCACCACCCTCTGAGTGAAAAACTTACCCCTGACATCTCCTCTGTACCTACCCCCCAGCACCTTAAACCTGTGTCCTCTCGTAGCAACCATTTCAGCCCTTGGAAATAGCCTCTGAGAGTCTACCCTATCCAGACCTCTCAACATCTTGTAAACCTCTATCAGGTCACCTCTCATCCTTCGTCTCTCCAGGGAGAAGAGACCAAGCTCCCTCAACCTATCCTCATAAGGCATGCCCCCCAATCCAGGCAACATCCTTGTAAATCTCCTCTGCACCCTTTCAATGGCTTCAACATCTTTCCTGTAATGAGGTGACCAGAACTGCGCGCAGTACTCCAAGTGGGGTCTAACCAGGGTCCTATAAAGCTGCAGCATTATCTCCCGACTCCTAAACTCAATCCCTCGATTAATGAAGGCCAGTACGCCGTACGCCTTCTTGACCGCATCCTTCACCTGCGAGGCCGATTTAAGAGTCCTATGGACCCGGACCCCAAGGTCCTTCTGATCCTCTACACTGCTAAGAATGGTACCCTTCATATTATACTGCTGCTTCATCCCATTGGATCTGCCAAAATGGATCACCACACACTTATCCGGGTTGAAGTCCATCTGCCACTTCTCCGCCCAGTCTTGCATTCTATCTATGTCTCGCTGCAACTTCTGACATCCCTCCAAACTATCCACAACACCACCTACCTTGGTGTCGTCAGCAAACTTACCAACCCATCCCTCCACTTCCTCATCCAGGTCATTTATGAAAATGACAAACAGCAGACACAGAGGAATTCATCAGGCGAATGAGGCTGCGGGAGTTCTTCCACAAACCCCAAGGGGCTAACAGTGAACACAATGAGACAGCCAATGAGCCAGAACAGCTGACAGAGAGATCCGTGGTGCAGCAACTGAAGAGGAAAGAGTCGAATTGGACTCTCCGTAAGGTCGCTGCCCTGAATTCGACATGTATGCCCAAGCCGTCAGAAGTGCATCAGAGCCAGATTCATCAGCCGCAGTCACAAGACAGCCCCAAACGTCACCCAAGCACAACGCAATGCCATCCGCACTCTCAAGACCAACCGCAACATTGTCATCAAACCAGCAGACAAAGGAGGGGCAACTGTCATACTGAACAGAACGGATTACTGCAAATAAGTGTACCGACAACTGAACAACGAGGAACACTACAGACAGTTACCCGCAGATCCGACCAAAGAACACACCCGTCAACTCAACAGACTGATCAAGACCTTTGATCCGGACCTTCAGAACACCCTCTGTGCTCTCATCCCACGTACTCCCTGCGTTGGAGATCTCTACTGCCTCCCGAAGATACACAAGGCCGTCCCATTGTATCAGGCAATGGAACCCTGTGTGAGAACCTCTCCGGCTATGTCGAGGGCATCCTGAAACCCATTGTACAGAGAACCCCCAGCTTTTGTCGCGACACTACGGACTTCCTACAGAAACTCAGCACACATGGAGCAGTTGAACCAGGAGCACTCCTCATCACAATGGATATCTCAGCACTCTACACCAGCATCCCCCACGATGATGGCATTGCTGCAACTGCCTCAGTACTCAACGCCGACAACTGCCAATCTCCAGATGCAATTCTACAACTCATCCGCTTCATCCTGGACCACAACGTCTTCATCTTAAACAACTAGTTCTTCATCCAGACACATGGAACAGCCATGGGGACCAAATTCGCACTTGATATGCCAATATCTTCATGCACAGGTTCGAACAAGACCTCTTCTCCACACAGGACCTTCAACCAATGCTATACACTAGATACATCGATGACATTTTCTTCCTTTGGACTCATGGCGAACAATCACTTAAACAACTACATGATGACATCAACAAGTTCCATCCCACCATCAGACTCACCATGGACTACTCTCCGGAATCGGTTGCATTCTTGGACACACACATCTCCATCAAGGACGGTCACCTCAGCACTTCACTGTACCGCAAGCCAACGGATAACCTCACGATCTCCACTTCTCCAGCTTCCACCCTAATCACATTAAAGAAGCCATCCACTATGGACAAGCCCTCCGTATACACAGGATCTGCTCGGATGAGGAGGATCGCAACAAACACCTACAGACGCTGAAAGACGCCCTCATAAGACAGGATATGGCGCTCGACTCATCGATCGACAGTTCCGACGCGCCACAGCAAAAAACCGCACTGACCTCTTCAGAAGACAAACACGGGACACGGTGGACAGAGTACCCTTCATCGTTCAGTACTTCCCCGGAGTAGAGAAGCTACGACATCTTCTCCAGAGCCTTCAACATGTCATCGATGAAGACGAACACCTCACCAAGGCCATCCCCACACCCCACTTCTTGCCTTGAAACAACCGCACAACCTCAAACAGACCATTATCTGCAGCAAACTACCCAGCCTTCAGGAGAACAGTGACCCCGACACCACACAACCCTGCCACAGCAACCTCTGCAAGACGTGCCGGATCATCGACACGGATGCCATCATCTCACGTGAGAACACCATCCACCAGATACACGGTACACACTCTTGCGACTCAGCCAATGTTGTCTACCTGATACGCTGCAGGAAAGGATGTCCCGAGGCATGGTACATTGGGGAGACCATGCAGATGCTACGACAACGGATGAATGAACACCGCTCAACAATCACCAGGCAAGAGTGTTCTCTCACTTCAGCAGTCACGGGCGTTCAACCTCTAATCTTCAGGTAAGCGTTCTCCAAGGCGGCGTTCACGACAATGCAGAATCGCTGAGCAGAAACTGATAGCCAAGTTCCGCACACATCCTCAACGAGGATCTTGGGTTCATGTCACACTATCTGTAACCCCCACGACTTGCTTGGGCTTGCAAAATCTCACTAACTGTCCTGGCTGGAGACAATACACACCTTTTTAACCTGTGCTTAACCCTCTCTCCACTCACATTGTTTGTATCTTTAAGACTTAATTACCTATAAAGACTCACATTCCAACCATTATCTTGTAAATTGAGTTTGTGTCTATATATGCCCTGTTTGTGAACACAGCTCTTCACTCACGTGAAGGAGCGACACTCCAAAAGCTTGTGCAACTAAATAAACTTGTTAGACTTTAACCTGGTGTTGTGAGACTTCTTACTGTGCTTACCCCAGTTCAACGCCAGCATCTCCACATTTTGAATCCTACCCCAGGACTTGATGGCCAAAGAATGAGGCCAAACTGGCTGAATATCAACTGAAAAATCCTTCCAACACACCAATGGCTGATGTTAAGAGAGGAAGAGACTACTGGTCAGCCATGCTTGATATGGATCGGTGCACCTTTTATATCCTATATTTATGACCTCTGTCACCACCAAAAGTCCAAAGATGTGCGGGTTAGGTTGATTGGCCAGGTTAAAAATTGTCCCCGAGATGTGTAGTTAGAGGGATTAGCGGGTAAATATGTGGGGGTAGGGCCTGGGTGGGATTGTGGTCGGTGCAGACTCGATGGGCCGAATGGCCTCCTTCTGCACTGTAGGGTTTCTATGTTTCAAAGGAAGTGACATAATAAGTGGTGTTCTATTCTGTTGCAACATGAAATAACAGAATGTGGGTTTCGCTTCCCCACAGAATGAGTTCCTGATTTCAGGCTTTGAGGGACATGCTGAGCTGATTCGACTCTCTGCCACACAGGAAGTTGGGAAGTTGCATCCAACTATGGCGAACGTCCTGGAGAGAGTGGTGATCTGGGCAACTGTCAAAGGATGAATGTCCTGTCCAGCCCTTCAGTGGGTTACAAAGATAGAAATCGATTTGAATGGAGCTGGAATATATTTTGGTTCTCCTCATTTAATTATGTCTAATTAAAAGGAGACTAACAAATAGGATTTTACAAACACCTTAATGTTTAATTGATAGATAAGCTCAGGTTGGTTTCTGAATTAGTATTATGTTGCAATGATAATCATTGTTATACATTTACTGTTTTTAATTGATTCTGTGAGCATTGCTGGCCAGGCCAGCATTTATTGCCCATCTGTAATTGCCCTTGACCTGAATGGTTTGTTAAGCCATTTCAGAGGGCAGTTAAGAGTCAACCACATCTGTGACTAATAAGAAGATGTAAAAACATAAATCTTGCAGTCTTGTGCTGTGGAGTTTCACTGACTGACTCCACTATGCTGCCTTGCAGTTACCATCAAGTTAAATCTGGATTGAATTAAAACACAGCTGCCTCCACTGGTGAAAGATTGTTAATCTGATCTGCACACTTCTTTTTGGACAAGTCATTTCAACTTAATTTAAAGAAATGTTAATTTCTGTTTTTTTTGTCTTATTCAGACCAAGCATACCGGACAGAAGGCTGGATGTAAGTGTAGCCCAAAAGTATTTATTGTTTTTAAAACAAATTAAAATAATTAACAAATGTAAGTGTAGACTTGAACATCATTTGTCTAAGTGGAACTTCAGGGATGTTCTCTGACAATAAATGTCTTTCTTTTCATTCCAAGGACGAGGAAGATAGTGAGTAAACAATTATCAGTATGTCTCTTTGTCACTTCTGTCTCTTTGGCTGAGGTATGTCTTTTTATTCTAAAATTGTAGGATCTTAAATAGCAAATGCCGTATTGTGAATGAGACTTGTGAAGATGTGACACCCTTAGCCCTCTGCTCAAGGCTGCAGCATTAACACCTGCTTTCAATCTACAAGTTTGTTGTTAACACAAAAATAAAACCCTGAATTGGTACATTTTATGGAGAATGATAAATATTTACAGACTGCACTTCAAAAATATTATGTGGAGTACCTTGAGATGTTTAAACATGATCATGCTCCATGAAATGCAGTTACTGAAATTAAAGCTTTGTTTCAATGCTATCTGGAGGAACTGGGAACCGTCACCCAGGGAGTATATATTGCCTTGGAGGGGATGCAGTATAAATTCACCAGAATGTTACCAGGGCTGAATGGGTTAAATTCTGAGGCTGTATAGACATGGCTGCAGCTCCCTGAATAGAGAGGATCAATGGGTGAGCTAATTAAAGTCTTAAGAAAAAATGATGGCTTGCATTTATTTAATACCTTTCGTGACCTCAGGATATCCCAGAGCATTTACAGCCAGTTAAACATTTTTAAAATGTAGTCACTGGCGCAATGTAGAATGTAAGATAATTGAAGGATTTGATCGGGTAAATAATGAGAAACCACTGATACTGATCAAGAAAGGGCATTCTCTTAAAATTAAAGCCAAGCTGTGCGGAGTGATGTCCCCCCAACCCCGTAAACTGCTGAGCCTAAGTCAATTGAAAATTTTAATTTCAGATCAATTTTTTTGCAGCAAAGTTATGAAGCGTGAGAGAATAGATAGAGTTGAGATGCATATGATCTAACTGAAAAAACATTACCAGCTTGAGAGGCTTAATAGCTTCCTTTTGTTCCTGCCTTCTTGTTGATTTCTTTTGTGTCTTATTCATTTTTCATGAACATCAGTTAATGCTCCTCTGATCAGACATGAATCAAACATTGATAGTTAAGACTCTGGCTTTCAATCCTCATCATTGTTACACCAAGTATTCAACAAGAGGAAGGAATTTAATTTGGAGATTGAAAACCGAGTCTTCAACCAGGGTGTTTGCCTTTCTTTTCAAGAGTAACGTGGTCTGAGCACGTGCCCAGAATGGTTAAACTATTATTTCAGGTGTAAGGTGGCACACTGATGTGTGGCCCCTTCCAATTGGCAATAGTGTAAATCAAACATTTTAAACAGCTCGGCATTAGCTACACTTTTTTTAACCAAAGGACGATTGCCAAAAATACAGTCAGCGCCTTCTCATCAGAAATGTGCATTTTCTGAGTAGAACTGTTCCTATGTAAACATCAACGCTCCTATATTAATACTCACTGTGTATTTTATTAACACAGCAATTTAGCCTGTCTGGTTTGGCATCAAATGTTCACACAGACACAATATTGGTTGGAAAATGTATTCCTTAAAATCACAGAACTGTTACGGTTCGGAAGGAAGCCATTTGGCCCATCATAGCATCATCTCTCTGAATGAGCAATTCCCTTAGCGCCATTCTCCTGCCACCTTCCAGTAACGCTGCACCTTCTTCTTTTTCAGATAACAGTCTAATTCCCTTTTGAATGCTTGGATTGAATCTGCCTTCATCACACTCAGGCAGTGCATTCCAGATCTAATCACTCGATGTGTGGAAAAGTTTTTCCTCAAGTTGCTTCTGCTTCTTATGCCAATTACTTGAAATCTGCACCCTTTCGGCCTAGATCCTTTCACAAGTGGGAACAGTTTCTCCCCACACAAAAATCAGAAAATGCTAGTAAATCTCAGCAGATCTGACAGCATCTTTGGAGAGAGAATAGGGCCAATGTTTCGAGTCTGGATGACCCTTCGTCAGACAGTTTCTCTCCATCCACTCTGTCCAACTCCCACATGATTTTGAATACCTCAATTAAATCTCATCTCAGCCATCTCTTCCCCAAGGAAAACAGTCCTAACTTCTCCAATTTATCTTCATTTCTGAAGTTCCATTCTCGTGAATCTTTTCTGCATTCTCTCCAATACCTCACACCCTTTCTAAAGTACAGGGCCCAGACTGGACACAATACTCTAGTTCTCGCCAAATTAGTGCCTTATACATGACCTTTTGTTCTATACCGCAATTAATAAAGCCTAGAATACTGCCTGCTTTGTTAACCACACTCCCAAACTGTCCTGCCAACTTAAATGACGTATGCACTTATGCACCTAGGTTCCCCTGCATCTGTAACCCCTTTAGAGATGTACCACCAATTTTACACTGTGTCGTCATGTTTATACTACCAAAATAATTGAACCAACATAATTTACTTTACCCCATTATTTCACTGTTCCTTACATTTTCTGACTTATCGTACTGAGTAAAAATACATTTTTGCAAAAGAAGTATTTGGGACTGTCTCCGTGGAAGTGTGAGTGCTAAGTTCCAGGATGTAGAGTCTATTGTAGATACTGAAGCTGTTTTATCCAATTCTTCTTCAGATTTTGCTCAGAGACCTTTACCTCGACCGGTTGATTCCGCTTTGAATGCCAACACATTCCCATACAGAACTCCCCGACCAGGACCAAAGCCCAGTTTCTCAGGAGGCAACCAGCTACCACTTATCAATCCAGAAAGGTATTTCTCCCAGCGGAGTTACTACTTGTGACCAGTATCCATGCCCAAAGTATTGGAGAAAATAGACTAGCGAATTTCCTTTTACTCTTGCGTGGGATGTGGGCATCACTGGCGAGGCCAGCATTTATTGCCCATCTCTAATTGCCCAAGGAGGTGATGGTGAGCTCCCTTCTTGAACCACTGCATTCTGTCTGACACTCACAGTGCTTGTAGGGACAGAGTTCCAGGATTTTGATCCAAAGGCAGTGAAGGAATGGCGATATATGTCCAAGTCAGGATGGTGAGTGACTTGGAGGGAAATTGCAGGTCGTGGTGCTTCCATGCATCTGTTGTCCATTGAGTTGGTAGCAATCATAGGTTTGGAAGGAGCTGTCTCAAGTGCCTTAGTGAGTTGCTGCAGTGTATGATCAGTGATGGAGGAGTGAATGCTGAAGGTGGTGAATGGGGTGCCAATCAAACGGATACCTTGAGTGTTACTGGGGCTGCACTCATCCAAGGAAGTGGAGAGTACATCCAGACAGTACCGTCCTCAGCTTTAGGCCACCCTTATACCACAGAACCAAATCCCCAGCAGAGAATACTCGCGTCTCCCATTTGTTGCTGTGAAAGCGCATTTGGAAGAGGAGATCATGACATTCCGAAATTGGACGGGAGGCTTCTCCACAATATGGTAAGGAGGAAGCATATCCATGCTGTACTTGCAGCCATTAGGCCCACTCCAGATATGGCTACCAAAACAGGCAAGATGCGTATTGTCCAGGCCAAAGGGCAAAGCCACCTCAAGACAGGGTTTTGCATATAAATCAGGCCGAGGATGCAACTAAATTGCATCACTACCCAAAATGCCCTCAATCAACATTAAACTCCAGATAAATGGCCACCCCCTGGACATAGAAGTATCTACCTTTGGGGAACACACTTTTAGGTTACTCCAATTGGGCATCTTGCCTTTATGCCTGCGAGATACCAAGGCTAGATTGGTCACATACACCAGGGAGCCCTTATGTATTACTATACTATGTACTACTGTAACCCTAGCTACATATGGGCAACAGACAGTCCAACTCTCCTAATAGTAGTGCAAGGACCAGGGCCCAGCCTCTTGAGAAGGGACTGGCTGCAGAAAATCCGCCTGGATTGACAGCAGATCTTTAAAATGGGTACTGGCAATCTATACAAAGTGATTGGGAAGTACATAGAACATAGAACAGTACAGCACAGAAAGTACTCCAAAGTGTTTGAAGAAAGTCTCAGAATGATTAAAAGGGCCAGGGCTGACGAATAGAAGACCTGTACACAAAACTGGCTGGGGGTTTTATATTTTCTAAATTGGATATGAGCCACGCCTACCCCCCAACTGGAACTTACGTGTCATCCAGAAAATACATCACTATAAATAATCACAAAGGACTATAAGAGTACACTCACTTGCCTTTTGGGATGTCTTTGGATGTGCCATTTTTCAAAGGGTGATGGAGAACATCCTTCAAGGAGTGCACAGAGTTGCAGTCTACCTGGATGATGATTTAATCTCAGGAGATGCTGTACAGGAACATTTGACCAGTTTGGAGGAGGTCTTACAGCGTTTCTCTGAGGCTGGGGTCAGGCTAAAAAGTGAAAAGTGTGTGTCCCAGGTAAACGAAGTAGTTTACCTTGGGTCCAGCGTCAACAAAGACAGACTATACCCTGTTGAGGAGAAGGTAAAGGCCATAAAAAGAGCTCTGACCCCTAGGAACACAGTAAGAGTTTTAACAACACCAGGTTGTGTTGTTAAAACTCTTACTGTGTTTACCCCAGTCCAACGCCGGCATCTCCACTTCATGACTACCCGAGGAACACAACAGAGTTGAAGTCTTTCTTGGGTACCATCAACTGCTTTGGAAATTCATACCAAACCTGGTGAGCTTGTTGGCACCCCTCCATGTCCTGCTTAAAAAAAATCAGAAATGATCATGGAGAAAGCCTTTACAAAAATCAAACAGCAAATGCTGTTGACAAACCTATTGGCCCATTCTGATCCATAGAGATGCTTCCCCCTATGGGATAGGAGTGGTATTGTCATACTATTGGAACAATGGGACAGAGCGCCCAATCGTGTATGCTTCACAAACACTGGTGGGTGCAGAAAAGAGGTAGGCCCAAATTGAGGAAGAAGGTTTGGCCATGTAATTCATGGTGAAAAAATTCCACTAATATGTCTATGGTTGGCATTTCACCACAGTGACAGACCACAAATCTCTGTTGGGCCACTTTGCAGAAAACAAAGCGATTTCCACCCATAGCAGGGGCACTGCTATTAGGCACCTATGAATATACCCTAGAACGTCATCCGGACACAGATTGCCTACCGCTACCCACCAGCCTACTCTCACCTCCGAAGGCGAATGAAGTTATCATGACATTGAATTTCATGGACACCCTGCCAGTATCCACCAAGCAAATTCAGGCTTGAACCCAAAAGGACCCCATGTTGTCAAAGCTACACCATGTCCGAAGTGGTGGACAACAAAGGCGTTCTACAAAGGATCTAAAACCTTATCCTCCCGTTCCACACCCTGCCTTTCAAGATTGTCACTAGGCAGTTTGCTTACTTGGGACTGCAAGTGACAAGAAAATTTAGTGGGCTCTTTGGAGCTAACTTTATTCCAGTCATGGGGCTGATGGATCAGGACCTCAAACATTGGTCCATCCTGCTGTTATCGTTAGTGGGCCCTGTCAGTGCGGTGAAGATGAACACACTACCTAAGTTTATATATCTTTTTCAGTGCATCCCGATGCTCATCCCCAAATCCTTTTTTCACAGACTTGATCGGCTCATTTCAAGCCTTGTCTGGAATAGGAAAAACGCAAGAATGCGGAGGACAGTCTTGCAAAGCCCTAAACGGGAGGGAGGTATGGGATTGCCCAGTTTTCTGTTTTATTATTGGGCGGCCAATATGAGAGTGGTAGCGTGTTGGGTGCAGAGAGAGAGACAACAGGAGGTTCCTTGTTGGCTGCAGTTAGAATCCTCCTCCTGTGTTCCGTCTTCCCTGGCTGCCTTGATATGTTCCCTGGTAAATTTTCCCTCCTCCAGTATACTAGGAATGCACTTGTCAAGTTAACTCTTAGAATTTGGACACAACTTAGACGCCACTTTGGGTTTCAGGCTGGTCGCTGGCCTCCCTGGCATTGGCTAACCATTTTTTCCCTCTGTCTGTTTTGGATGGTGCCTTCAACATATGGGCCAAGCATGGGATCAGAACATTCCGGGACTTGTATGTGGATGGCGTGTTTGCGTCATTCCAGCACATGGTGGATAAGTTTGCTTTACCTGCTACGCACTTTTTCAGATATTTGCAAATTCAAGACTTTGTGCGTAGGGCCGACACCCAATTTCCGACACTCCCACCTCGTGCCCCCTTTGACATCTTCTTAGTGCCTTCTATTCCTAAATGTGGTATAATTTCTGTTCTTTATTCTCAAATTCTGTCCCAACAAAACTCTCTATCAGTGGTTAAATCTTTATGGGAACGAGATCTCGGGGAGGAGTTCTTGGAGGAGGATTGGGACGTTCCAAGCTGGGTGTGATACAATGTTTCACATTGCATATCTAACTCGGGTTAGACTCTCTCGAATGTACCCAGGCACAAGCCCCATTTGTGAGCGGTGCCGAAAAGTTCCTGCTACCCTCTTGCATATGTTCTGGGTTTGCCTATCACTGTATAACTACTGGATATCAATATTTTAGACGATTGCGGCAATGCTAGATCCATCCCCCCCCAGGCTGCCCTGTTTGGGGTCGTGCCTTTAAATCCGCTGCTGCCGAAATTCCAAGTGGATTTTGTAGCTTTCACTATACTCCAGGCAAGACGACTAATCCTGTTTAGGTGGGACTCAGGTGCACCCCAACGCACTCAGTGGGTGAAGGAGGTAGTAGATGCCATTAAGCTAGAGAAGGTGGGGTGCACGCCGCATGGATTCACTGCTAGGTTCTATAAGACCTGGCAATCATATATAGCGCATGTTGGGACGCTGCAGTTGGAGCCGGGTGAATAGATACCCGATGGCCCCAGGACCCTGGATGCTCCCACAGAACACCACCCTCCCTCACCCCCCCTCCCCCTCCCCCCAATTGGTGGATGCGCCCTGACCCTTTATCTGAGTATGCCCGCCCCATGCCGAGGTGTGGGGACCAACATGAGAACTTTTCTCTTTTTTTCTCTTTTCCCTCTCACTCTCTTCTCTCTCCTTCACTGTCTCTCTCTCTCTCTCTCTTTTCCCCGCTCGCTGGTTTATAGCCTGGGCTGTTTGGGCACAATAGTTGGTTCTCCAGCGGTGTTCCTCTGCCTTTTTGTTTTTATATTATCACCGTCATTCCTGGTGCAATTAGACAGAACTCAGGTGAGGTGGGTGCCGGGGATACCAGGGGCTTGTCCCCTGGCCATGGGGACCCTGAGCCCAGTCACGTTGGAATGTACATGCGAGCACTGTGTGGATCTGTATCTGTGTTTGTTTGCTCCATAAAATATAAGAAAATTTTCAATAAATGTACCAAACAAAATCCTTATCCTTCCAAATGTTCCCATGCACCTGAAGCCCTTGTCCTTCTCGGTGGTCGTGGTCATGTGTTTGGAAGGTGCTGTCAAAGGAAGATTGGTGAGTTGCTACAGTTTATTTTGTGGATGGTACACACAGCTGCCACTGTGTATCAGTGGTGGAAGGATTGAATATTTGTGGATGAGATACTGATCAAGCAGGCTGCTTTGTCTTGGATGATATTGAATTTCTTGAGTTTTGTTGGAGCTGCACACATCCAGGTAAGTGGAGAGTATTCCATTATGATTCTGACTTGCGCCTTGTAGATGGTGGACAGACTTTAGAGAGTCAGGAGTAGGGTTGCTCGCCTCAGAATTCCTCGCCTCTGACCTGCTCTTGTAGCCGCAGTATATATATATATATATATATATATATATATGGCTCGTTCAGTTCAGTTTCTGGTCAATGGTAACCTCCAGGATGTTGATAGTGGGGATTAAGCGAAGGTAATGCCATTGAATGTCCAGGGGTGACAGTTAGATCCTCCCTTGTTGGAGATGGTTATTGGCTGGCAGTTGTGTTACTTGAATGTTACTTGCCACTTGTCAGCCCAAACCTGCATATTGTCCAGGCCTTGCTGCATTTGGACATAAATTGAGGAGTTGCAAATGATACAGAACATTGTGCAATCATCAGTAAACATCCCCACTAATGATGGGAGGAAGGTCATTGATGAAGCAGCTGAAGATGGTTGGTCCAGGGCACTATCCTGAGGAACTCCTGCAGTGATGTCCTGGGACTGAGACGACTGACCTGTAACCATCACAACCATCTTTCTTTGTACCAGGTATGACTTCAGCCAATGGTGAGTTTTCCTCCTGATTCCCATTGGCTCCTTGATGCCATGCTTGGTCAAATGCTTCTTTGATGTTAAGGACAGTCACTCTCACTTCACATCAAGCATTCAGCTCTTTTGTCCATATTTGAACCAAGGCTATAATGAGATCAGGAACTAGGTGACACTAGTGGAATTCAAACTGAGCGTCCGTAAGCAGGTTATTGCTGTGCCACTTGATAGCACAGTTGATGACTCCTTCCATCACTTTACTGATGATCGAGAGTAGACTGATGGGACGGTAATTGGCCAGTTTGGATTTGTCCTGTTTCTTGTGTCCAGGACATACCTGGGATTTTTTCAACATTGCTGGGTAGATATCAGTGTTGCAGCTGTACTGGAAAAGCTTGGCGAGGGTTCCAGGCAGTTCTGGAGCACAAGCCTTCAGTAATGTTGCTGGAATATTGTCAGGGCTTTTGCCGTAACCAGTGCCTTCAGCTGTTTCTTAATATCACATGGAGCGAATCAAATTGGCTGAAGACTGACATTGTGATGCTGGGGTCCCTTGGCTTTTGCACTGATGTGCTGGGCTCCCCCATCATTGAGAATGGGGATATTTGTGAATCCTTCTCCTCCTGTGAGTTGTTTAATTGTCAACTACCATTCATGGTGGGATGTGACAGGAATGCAGAGATCTGGTTTACTAAAGAAGTTGAATCTCTTGTGAAGAGGAAGAAGGAGCCTTATGTAAAGATAGAACATAGAACAGTACAGCACAGAACAGGCCCTTCGGCCCATGTTGTTGTGCCGAGCTTTGTCTGAAACCCAGATCAAGCTATTTCCTCCCTATCATCCCGAAGTACTCCATGTGCCTATCCAATAGCTTCTTAAATGTTCCTAAAGTTTCTGACTCCACTATCACTGCAGGCAGTCCATTCCACACCCCAACCACTCTCTGAGTAAAAAACCTACCTCGGACATCCTTCCTATATCTCCCACCATGAACCCTATAGTTATGCCCCCTAGTTACCACTCCATTCACCTGAGGACATAGTCTTTGAACGTTCACTCTATCTATCCCCCTCATCATCTTATAAACCTCTATCAAGTCTCCTCTCAACCTCCTCCGCTCCAAAGAGAAAAGCCCAAGTTCCCTCAACCTTTCCTCATAAGACCTACCCTCCAAACCAGGCAGCATCCTGGTAAATCTCCTTTGCACTCTTTCCAGTGTCTCCACATCCTTCTTATAGTGAGGTGAGCAGAACTGCACACAATATTCCAAATGTGGTCTCACCAAGGTCCTGTACAGTTGCAGCATAACCCCATGGCTCTTAAACTCAAACCCCCTGTTAATGAATGCCAACACACTATAGGCCTTCTTCATGGCTCTATCCACTTGAGTGGCAACCTTCAGAGATCTATGGATATGAACCCCAAGATCTCTCTGTTCCTCCACATTCTTCAGAACCCTACCTTTGACCCTGTAATCCACATTTAAATGTGTCCTCCCAAAATGAATCACCTCGCATTTGTCAGGGTTAAACTCCATTTGCCATTTTTCAGCTCAGCTCTGCATCCTATCTATATCTCTTTGCAGCCTACAACAGCCCTCCACCTCATCCACTACTCCACCAATCTTGGTGTCATCAGCAAATTTACTGATCCACCCTTCAGCCCCCTCCTCCAAGTCATTTATAAAAATGACAAATAGCAGAGGACCAAGCACTGATCCCTGTGGCACTCCGCTGGTAACCGGTTTCCAGTCCGAAAATTTTCCATCCACCACCACCCTCTGTCTTCTGTTAGATAGCCAGTTACCTATCCAATCGGCCAAACTTCCCTCTATCCCACACATCCTTACTTTCTTCATAAGCCGACCATGGGGGACTTTATCAAACACTTTACTAAAATCCATGTATATGACATCAACTGCATTACCTTCATCTACATACTTAGTTACCTCCTCAAAAAATTCTATCAAATTTGTGAGGCAAGACTTGCCCTTCACAAATCCGTGCTGACTATCCCGGATTAAGCTGCATCTTCCTAAATGGTCGTAAATCCTATCCCTGAGGACCTTTTCCATCAACTTACCGACCACCGAAGTAAGACTAACCCGGCCTATAATTACCAGGGTCATTTCTATTCCCTTTCTTAAACAGAGGAACCACATTCGCCACTCTCCAGTCCTCTGGCACCACCCCTGTGGACAGTGAGGACGCAAAGATCAATGCCAAAGGCTCTGCTATCTCATCCCTTGCCTCCCAAAGACTCCTAGGATATATTTCATCAGGCCCAGGGGACTTATCAACTTTCAGTTTATTCAAAATTGCTAGTACATCTTCCCTCCGAACATCTACTTCCTCCAGCCTATCAGCCTGTGACACCCTCTCTTCCTCAAAAACATGGCCTCTCTCCTTGGTGAACACCGAAGAAAAGTATTCATTCATCACCTCTCCTGTCTCTTCTGACTCCATGCACAAATTCCCACTGCCATCCTTGACCGGCCCCAACCTCACCGTGGTCATTCTTTTATTCCTCACATAAGAGTAAAAAGCCTTGGGGTTTTCCTTGATCCGACCCGCCAAGGACTTCTCATGCCCCCTCCTAGCTCTCCTAAGCCCCTTTTTCAGCTCATTTCTTGCTAACTTGTAACCCTCCATCGAGCCAACTGAACCTTGTTTTCTCAACCTTACATATGCTTCCTTCTTCCTCTTGACAAGACATTCCACCTCTTTTGTGAACCATGGTTCCCTCACTCGGCCATTTCCTCTCTGCCTGGCAGGGACATACCTATCAAGGACACGCAGTATTTGTTCCTTGAAAAAGTTCCACTTTTCATTAGTGCCTTTCCCTGACAATTTTTGTTCCCATCCTATGCTTCCTAATTCCCGCCTGATTGCATCATAATTACCTCTCCCCCAATTGTAAACTATGCCCTGCCGCATGGCCCTCTCCCTCTCCATTGCAATAATAAAAGACACCGAATTGTGGTCACTATCTCCAAAGTGCTCTCCCACAACCAAATCCAACACTTGACCCGGTTCATTTCCCATTACCAAATCCAATGTGGCCCTACCTCTTGTCGGCTTATCCACATATTGTGTCAGGAACCCCTCCTGCACACACTGCACAAAAACTGCCCCATCCGAACTATTCGACCTATAAAGGCTCCAGTCAATATTTGGAAAGTTAAAGTCCCCCATGACAACTGCCCTGTGACCTCCACACCTATCCATAATCTGCTTAGCAATTTCTTGCTCCACATCTCTATTATTATTTGGGGGCCTAGAGTAAACTCCTAACAACGTGACCGCTTCTTTCCTATTCCTAACCTCAGCCCATATTACCTCTGTAGGCAGATCCCCTTCAAAATGCCTTTCTGCAGCCGTTACACTCTCCTTGATTAACAGTGCCACTCCTCCACCTCTTTTACCAGCTACCCTACACTTACTGAAACATCTATACCCCGGAACTTCCAACAACCATTCCTGTCCTTGTTCTACCCATGTCTCCGTAATGGCCACAACATCGTAGTCCCAAGTGCCAATCCACGCCCCAAGTTCACCTACCTTATTTCGGATGCTCCTTGCATTGAAGTAGACACACTTCAACCCACCTTCTTGTCTGCTGGTACCCACCTTTGACCATGATACCCTTCCCAGTACCTCACTACACTCACTGACCTCCGGACTACAACTCCTTTTCCCATCCCCCTGACAAATTAGTTTAAACCCCCCGAAGAGCTGTAGCAAATTTCCCTCCCAGGATATTGGTGCCCCTCTGGTTCAGGTGCACCCCGTCCTGTTGGTACAGGTCCCACCTTCCCCAGAAAGTGTTCCAATTATCCACATAGCTGAAACCCTCCCTCCTACACCATCCCTGCATCCATGTGTTTAACTGCACTCTCTCCCTGTTCCTCAACTCGCTATCTCGTGGCACCGGCAACATTCCAGAGATGACAACATGGTTTGTCCTGGCTCTCAGCTTCCATCCTAGCTCCCTGAATTCCTGTTTTAAATCCCCGTCCCCTCTCTTACCTAGGTCTTTGGTGCCGACGTGCACCACGACTTGTGACTGTTCCCCCTCCCCCTTTAGAATCCTGAAGACACGGTCGGAGATGTCACGGACCCTGGCATCCGGGAGGCAACATACCATCCGTGAGTCTCTCTTGTTGCCACAGAACCTCCTATCTATCCCTCTAACAAACGAGTCCCCAATAACTATAGCTCTACCGCTCTCCCCCTTTCCCTTCTGAGCCACAGGGACGGACTCAGCGCTGGCGATCTGGTCACTGCGGCTTACCACTGTGGTAGGTCGCCCCCCTCACCTGTATCCAAAGTGGAATACTTGTTGCTAAGGGGAACGACCACAGGGGATCCCCGCACCGACTGCTTCCTCCCAGCCCCTCTCACTGTCACCCATCTATTTTCATTCCCTGGAGCAACTATATCCCTGAAGCTTGTGTCTATGGCCCTCTCTGCCTCCCTGATGACCCTAAGCTCATCCAACTCCAGCTCCAGCTCCCTAACGCGGTCTTGGAGGAGCTGCAGATGGGTGCACCTCCCACAGGTGTAATCAGCAGGGACACTGACGGTGTCCCTCACCTCAAGCATTCTGCAGGAGGTACATTGCACTGCCTTCACTTCCATCCCCTCCATATAACTTACTGCTACAAAGAAAAAGAATTGCTCCAATGGAACACTGAACCCTTTTTCCCCTTCCTCAGAGTGCACTGGGAAAGAAGTTTAAAAAGCAGGAACACAGAGCGGTGACAGTTTAAAGAGTGGGAACACAGAGCGGCGACAGTTTAAAAAGCAGGAACACAGAGTGGCGACAGTTTAAAAAGCAGGAACACAGAGCGGTGACAGTTTAAAAAGCAGGAACACAGAGCGGTGACAGTTTAAAAAGCAGGAACACAGAGCGGTGACAGTTTAAAAAGCAGGAACACAGAGCGGTGACAGTTTAAAAAGCAGGAACACAGAGCGGTGACAGTTTAGATGAGACGTGAAGGTTCAGTTAAGGCGCTTGAGAGTTACAAGTTAGCCAGGAAGGACCTAAAGAGAGGGGCTAAGAAGAGCCAGGAGGGGACATGAGAAGTATTTGGCAGGTAGGATCAAGGAAAACCCTAAAGCTTTCTATAGGTATGTCAGGAATAAAAGAATGATGAGGGTAAGATTAGGGCCAGTCAAGGACAGTGGTGGGAAGTTGTGCGTGGAGTCCGAAGAGATAGGAGAAGCGCAAAATGAATATTTTTTGTCGGTATTCACACAGAAAAAAGACAATGTTGTAGAGGAGAATACTGAGATGCAGGCTATTAGACTAAACAGGATTGAGGTTCATAAGGAGGAGGTGTTAGCAATTCTGGAAAGTGTAAAAATGGATAAGTCCCCTGGGCCGGATGGGATTTATCCTAGGATTCTCTGGGAGGCTAGGGAGGAGATTGCAGAGCCTTTGGCTTTGATCTTTATGTCGTCATTGTCTACAGGAATAGTGCCAGAAGACTGGAGGAAAGCAAATGTTGTGCCCTTGTTCAAGAAGGGGAGTAGGGACAACCCTGGTAATTATAGACCAGCGAGCCTTATTTCTGATGTGGGCAAAGTTTTGGAAAGGATTATAAGAGATAGGATTTATAATAATCTAGAAAGGAAGAATTTGATTAGGGATAGTCAACACGGTTTTGTGAAGGGTAGGTCGTGCTTCACAAACCTTATTGAGTTCTTTGAGAAGGTGACCAAAGAGGTGGATGAGGGTAAAGCAGTTGATGTGGTGTATATGGATTTCAGCAAAGCATTTGATAAGGTTCCCCACGGTACGTTATTGCAGAAAATACGGACGCATGGGATTGAGGGTGATATAGCTGTTTGGATCAGGAATTGGCTAGCTGTAAGACAGAGGGTGATGGTTGATGGGAAATGTTCATCCTGGAGTTCAGTTACTAGTGGTGTACCGTAAGGATCAGTTTTGGGGCCACTGCTGTTTGTCATTTTTATCAATGACCTGGATGAGGGCGTAGAACATAGAACATAGAACATAGAACATTACAGCGCAGAACAGGCCCTTCGGCCCACGATGTTGCACCGACCAGTTAAAAAAAAAACTGTGACCCTCCAACCTAAACCAATTTCTTTTCGTCCATGAACCTATCTACGGATCTCTTAAACGCCCCCAAACTAGGCGCATTTACTACTGATGCTGGCAGGGCATTCCAATCCCTCACCACCCTCTGGGTAAAGAACCTACCCCTGACATCGGTTCTATAACTACCCCCCCTCAATTTAAAGCCATGCCCCCTCGTGCTGGATTTCTCCATCAGAGGAAAAAGGCTATCACTATCCACCCTATCTAAACCTCTAATCATCTTATATGTTTCAATAAGATCCCCTCTTAGCCGCCGCCTTTCCAGCGAAAACAATCCCAAATCCCTCAGCCTCTCCTCATAGGATCTCCCCTCCATACCAGGCAACATCCTGGTAAACCTCCTCTGCACCCTCTCCAAAGCCTCCACATCCTTCCTGTAATGTGGGGACCAGAACTGCACACAGTACTCCAAGTGCGGCCGCACCAGAGTTGTGTACAGTTGCAACATAACGCTACGACTCCTAAATTCAATCCCCCTACCAATAAACGCCAAGACACCATATGCCTTCTTAACAACCTTATCTACTTGATTCCCAACTTTCAGGGATCTATGCACACATACACCTAGATCCCTCTGCTCCTCCACACTATTCAAAGTCCTCCCGTTAGCCCTATACTCAACACATCTGTTATTCCTACCAAAGTGAATTACCTCACACTTCTCCGCATTAAACTCCATCCGCCACCTCTCGGCCCAACTTTGCAACCTGTCTAAGTCTTCCTGCAAACTACGACACCCTTCCTCACTGTCTACCACACCACCGACTTTGGTGTCATCAGCAAATTTGCTAATCCACCCAACTATACCCTCATCCAGATCATTAATAAATATTACAAACAGCAGTGGCCCCAAAACAGATCCCTGAGGTACACCACTTGTAACCGCACTCCATGATGAATATTTACTATCAACCACCACCCTCTGTTTCCTATCCGCTAGCCAATTCCTGATCCAATTTCCTAGATCACCCCCAATCCCATACATCTGCATTTTCTGCAGAAGCCTACCATGGTGAACCTTATCAAACGCCTTACTAAAATCCATATATACCACGTCCACTGCCTTGCCCCCATCCACCTCCTTGGTCACTTTCTCAAAAAACTCAATAAGGTTAGTAAGGCACGACCTACCTGCCACAAAACCATGCTGACTATCACCTATCAATTCATTACTCTCCAAATAACTATAAATCCTATCCCTTATAATTTTTTCCAACATCTTGCCGACAACAGAAGTGAGACTCACCGGTCTATAATTCCCGGGGAAGTCTCTGTTCCCCTTCTTAAACAATGGGACAACATTCGCTAACCTCCAATCTTCTGGTACTATACCAGAGGCCAACGACGACCTGAAGATCAGAGCCAGAGGCTCTGCAATCACTTCTCTTGCCTCCCAGAGAATCCTTGGATAAATCCCATCCGGACCAGGGGATTTATCTATTTTCAGACCCTCCAGAATATCCTGCACATCCTCCTTATCAACTGTAATACTGTCTATTCTACTCCCTTGCAACCCAGTGTCCTCCTCAGCTATATTCATGTCCCCTTGCGTGAACACCGAAGAGAAATATTGGTTCAATGCTTCACCAATCTCCTCCGGTTCCACACATAACTTCCTTCTGCCATCTAGAAGGATGGGTTAGTAAATTTGCGGATGACACTAAAGTCGGTGGAGTTGTGGACAGTGCGGAATGTTGTTGCAGGTTACAGAGGGACAGAGATAAACTGCAGAGCTGGGCTGAGAGGTGGCAAATGGAGTTTAATGCGGAAAGGTGTGAGGTGATTCACTTTGGAAGGAGTAACAGGATTACAGAGTACTGGGCTAATGGTAAGATACTTGGTGGTGTGGATGAGCAGAGAGATCTCGGTGTCCATGTGCATAGATCCCTGAAAGTTGGCACCCAGGTTGATAGGGTTGTTAAGAAGGCGTACGGTGTGTTAGCTTTTATTGGTAGAGGGATTGAGTTTCGGAGCCATGAGGTCATGTTGCGGCTGTACAAAACTCTAGTGCGGCCGCACTTGGAGTATTGCGTACAGTTCTGGTCGCCGCATTATAGGAAGGATGTGGAAGCATTGGAAAGGGTGCAGAGGAGATTTACCAGGATGTTGCCTGGTATGGTGGGAAGGTCTTATGAGGAAAGGCTGAGAGACTTGAGGCTGTTTTCGTTAGAAGAAGGTTAAGAAGTGACTTAATAGAGGCATACAAGATGATCAGAGGATTAGATAGGGTGGACAGTGAGAGCCTTTTTCCTCAGATGGTGATGGCTAGCACGAGGGGACATAGCTTTAAATTGGGGGGGTGATAGATATAGGACAGATGTCAGAAGTAGGTTCTTTACTCAGAGAGTAGTAAGGGCGTGGAAGCCCTGCCTGCTACAGTAGTGGACTCGTCAACATTAAGGACATTTAAAGGGTCATTGGATAAACATATGGATGATATTGGAATAGTGTAGGATAGATGGGCTTTGGATTGGTTTCACAAGTCAGCGCAACATCGAGGGCCGAAGGGCCTGTACTGCGCTGTAATGTTCTATGATCACATTGGTTGTGGGATCACTTTTTTAGCATTCAAGTAGTCCTGGGTTGTAGCTTCACAAGTTGGCATCTCATTGTTAGGGTGGCACAGTGGTTAGCACTGCTGCCTCACAACACCAGGAACCTGGGTTTAATTCCTGCAATGGGTGACTGCGTGGAGTTTGCACATTCTCCCCTTGTCTGCGTAATTTCCTCCAGGTGCTCCAGTTTCCTCCCACGGGAAGGTGGTTTAGCCATCTAAAATTGTCCCATAGTGCCCAAAGGTTCGTAGGTTAGGTGGATTAGCCATGGTAAATGCGTGGGGGTACGGGGATGGGGCGGGGGGTGGCGGGGGCGGGAGGTTGTGAGCAGGGGTAAGATGCTCTATCGGAGAGTCTGTGTAGACTCAATGGGTCGAATGGCCTCCTTCTGCAATATAGGAATTCTATGTATGGGGGTGGTTGTTAAGTTTCTGCTATTTCATAAAATCACAGTAAATATATCACATTACATCACTTTCCTATGTTACCTCTTCTTAATTGTTGATTGGCAATTTGTCTTTTTGTTGATGAATGGAAAGATATGAATTGAGGGGGATCACTGTGGGGCAGAGTGTATGCAATGGGTGATTCGTTGTAGGGCTGTTTTTTGTTAAAGCTGAGACAGTGACATTGGATGTGGTTGTTCCATCAGTCCAATGTGGTACTAACTCAACCTTAAGCTGGAAGCAAATCCCTGACATCCCAGATAGCGATGGGAGTGTTGGCTTTGGGATCACCTGTTACTCCCGCTCTTCAGTGAATTATCTACATTGATGAGTATTCTGTGACAAAAACAGAAAATGCTGTTTTGGAGATAGAATAGAGTTAAGTTCTGAGTCTGGATGACCCAGCAGAGTGTTTTGACAAAGGGTCATCCAGACTCAAAGTTAGCTCTAATTGCTCTCCACAGATGCTGCCAGACCTGCTGAGATTTTCCAGCATTTTCTGTTTTTATTTCAGATTCCAGCATCCACACTAATTTGCTTTTATATATGTGTATTCTGTGCCCTTTTCCTCCTGCTGTGAGGCCCTTTCAGGAAAAAAATCTTACCTTGGGATCTTATGACATCAGTTAAGCATTTAGAATGTGTTTCACCCTTACCCATGTATCATTCTGCATGTGTGTGTGTTGTGCGTGGTGTGTGTTTGTGTGTGTGTAGCGCAAATTCATTTCCTGGTGGAAGTAACTTGAGCTCGAGCACCACAGTAAAGACTTTAATCTTTTTAATCATTCTTTCTTCTACACATTGTCATATTTGTTCTTCATTGTTACCTTACTAACAACCTATTTCATTTCTTTTTACTCCCATTATGACCAGTCTTTCACCAAGCGGATCATTGCCGCCACGTTTTCAACAAGGTACAAAGCTGTTTGTCGGCTCCTCATTCACTTCTTATGTAAAATCTGAATTGTCTTGTCAAGAAAACAATTGCTAGTTTATTCAGTGCAGCACTCAGAACTGCTACATTCAAGTGAGTGGAATAGTCCTGAGGTTGTGAAAGACAATATATATGCAAGTTCTTTCTCATCAATCCTACAAACTCTAGGATTTAAAAGGGAATAGAGTTTAAATGGATTGTTTGATGATTCTGACATCTATTTGAGATCAACTTCATTCTGGTTTGGGTGGAGCTGAAATTCAAAATGTGGAAAAAGCATTTAAGGAAGGCAAATTGAGTGCTGCAAGGGGAATGAAATATAAAAGTAGGGAAGTTTCACTGCAGCTGTACAGGGTATTGTCGAGACCACATCTGGAATATTATGTGCAGTTTTGGTCTCCTTATTTGAAAAAAATCATAATTGCATTAGAAACCGTTCAGAGAATGTTCACTTGACTCATTCCTGAGGTGAAGAAAATATCTTCTGAGGAAAGGTTGAACAGGTTGGACCTGTACCCATTGGAGCTTAGAAAAATGAGAGGTAATCTTATTAAAACACTTAAGATCTGAGGGGATTTGATAGCATAGATACCAAGAGGATGGTTCCATTTGTGGGAGAGACTAGAAGACCGAGGACATAGTTTTAAGAATAAGAGGTCTACTGTTTAAGATGGAGATGAGGAGAAACATTGTCTCTGAGGGACATTAGTTTGTGTAATTCTCTTCCCCAAAGATCAGTGGAGTCTCGATCATTGAATTTATTGAAGGCAGAGTTAGACAGATTGTTGATAGACAATGGAGTCAAGGGTTATGGGGGGGCAGACCAGAAAGTGGAGCTGAGACACAACCAGATCAGCCATGATCTCATCCAATGGTGGAGCAGGCTCGAAGGGCTGAATGGCTTACTCCTGCTCCTAAATCCTTTGCTCCGATTTCATTTTGCGCCAAGGTGTTTTAGCTAATACCTGGAACAGTCATACAGAGCTTGTTGGGGAGTTAGTCATGATAAAAAATAAGAACTCTTTTAAATCAAATCAAGACCAACAAACCTGTTTCCTTTTTTGTAATAAAAGCTCTGATGAAGGGTCTTCCAGATTGAAACATTAGCTCTGTTCTCTCTCCACAGATGCTGTCAGGCCTGCTGACATTTTCCAGCGTTTTCTGTTTTGTGTCCTTTTTAGTGATGTTGGTTCCTGTTTAACACTAAAGCAAGGCAACAGGCTGGGAGGCATTTTAACAATTGATTTTAAAGGGGCACAATCTGTCCTAGTATACACTTCACCTTATTTATTTTTCTAATGATTCCAAAAAAACCCCCAGAAATCATATTATGAGGAGCTGGCCTGATGGCCTGGCAACAATAACTTGCATTTATAGAGCATCTTATTGCTATTCATCAGCCGCTTGCACTGCAATGAGGGCAGAATCAGCCTTGTGACCAAACGACCAGTCAATGTTGTCACAGCGATCATATGAATAATGACCTTTTGGAGGTGGTATTGGAGGCTGCCTGTGGAACGGTATGCCAGCAGAGAGCCACCACTGTCAGGGGGGATGGCGAACAAGTGAACAAGAAATACCACATCGTGGCGAAGTGATAATGTCACTAGGCTCGTTATCCAGAGACCCAGACTAATATTCTGGGGACATGGAATTGAAAAGCTCATCTCTCTGATGTATAGAATGCACAGCACAGAAACAGGCCATTCAGCCCATCCAGTTCATGTTCCACTCCCTCGTCCTTCCTTCTACATCCCAGCCTATCAACATGGCCTTCTCATCGAGCCTCCCTTGTATATTCCTGGCTTCCTCTTAAATATATCAATGTTGACAAAATGAAGCAGAGGGAACTGAAGAAAATGAGGGAACTGACAGTAAGTGGTTGTCATCAGGAATGCAATGCAAGAGTGGTGGAACTTTCAAATGGATGCTGAAGCTTAAAAAGAAAACATTTGAGTTGCTATGGGGTAAGAGGTGGAGTGGGGCTAACCTGCTAGCTTTCTTCAGAGAGACAGAACAGGCTGAATGGCTTTCTTTTGTGCTGTATGATACCATGAGCAGGTAGTGTGTGTCTGCTTAACATTTGTCCTGTAATGTTGCCATCACCATGAGATGAACTGACTATGCTTTGTATACACAGAAACCATGCAATCTTTCTCAAGAGGTCCCAGTGATTCCAGACCCCCCCTGCCTTTACCAGTTAATAAAGGACGACCAATACCGCAAGCACCACAAGAACAGGTATGGAAATACTGCACCATCTTCATGGACGTTATCAAATAATTATTGCATTTGTTATTTTCCCTCCAAATAGCAGCAACAACCATTTATTGCCTGCTCCCAGCAGCGGAATTAAAGCTGATACACTGACAGAGGTTCGAATGGGATGTTATACTGAGGCTCTGTCTGAATGCAAAAAATCCAATGATACAAAGAATATGGAGGGGAGGTTGTCCCAAAGACCTGGCCATTCTTTTTAAGGGCATCACTGGCAAGGCCAATATTTTGTTACCCATTCCTAGTTGCCCTTTGAACTGAGTGGCATTTCAGAGAGTCAACTATATCACTGTGGGTTTGGAGTCACAAGTAGGCCAGACCAGGTAAGGGTGGCAGATTTCCAAACCCTAAAGGGCAACAATCGACAATAGTTGCCATGGTCAACATTACTGAGGCTAACTTTGGGTGGCTTGGTGGCACAGTGGGTAGCACTGCTGCCTCACAGTGCCAGGGACCAGGGTTCGATTCCCGGCTTGGATCACTATCTGTTTGGAGCTTACACATTCTCCCCGTGTCTGTGTGGGTTTCCTCCGGGTGCTCTGGTTTTACCCACAAATCCAAAAGGTGTGCTGGTTAGGTGTGTTGGCCATACTAAATTCTTCCTCCAATGTACCCGAACAGGTGCTGGAGTGTAGCAACTAGGGGATTTTCATTGCAGTGTTAACATAAGCTTACTTGTGACACTAATAAATAAACTTTAAACTTTACATCCTATATTATTGATTAAATTCAAATTTCACCAGTTACAAAACCATACGACATAGGAGCAGAATGAGGCCATTCGGCCCATTGAGTCTGCTCCACCATTCAATCATGGCTGATATGATTCTCATCCCCATTCTCCTGCCTTCTCCAGTAACCCTTGATCCCCTCATTGATCAAAAACCTATCTATCTCTGTCTTAAAGACACTCAGTGACCCGGGCCTGGAATGCGCTGCCAAGTAGGGTGGTGGAGGCAGACACGCTGGCATCGTTTAAGACTTACCTGGATAGTCACATGAGCAGTCTGGGAATGGAGGGATACAAACGAATGGTCTAGTTGGACCAATGAGTGACACAGGCTTAGAGGGCCGAAGGGCCTGTTCCCTGTGCTGTACTGTTCTTTGTTCTTTATCTTCCACAACCCTCTGTGGCAATAAGTTCCACGATGTGGAGATGCCGGCGTTGGACTCGGGTAGGCACAGTAAGAGGTCTCAAACAACAGGTTAAAGTCCAACAGGTTTATTTGGAATCACGAGCTTTCAGAATGCTGCTCCTGGCACTCACCTGATGAAGGAACAGCGTTCCAAAAGCTTGTGATGCCAAATAGACCTGTTGGACTTTAACCTGGTGTTGTGAGACTTCTTAATGAGTTCCACAGATGCACCACCCTCTGGCTGAAGAAATTCCTCCTCATCTCAGTGTTAAAGGAGCGTCCATTCACTCTGAGGTTGTGCCCTCGAGTTCTAGTCTCTCCCACTAGTGGAAACATGTTCATAGAAATCATCATAGAAATCATAGAAACCCTACAGTACAGAAAGAGGCCACTCGGCCCATCGAGTCTGCACCGACCACAATCCCACCCAGGCCCCACCCCCACATCCCTACATATTTTACCCACTAATCCCTCTAATCTACGCATCCCAGGACACTAAGGGGCAATTTTAGCATGGCCAATCAACCTAACCCGCACATTTTTGGACTGTGGGAGGAAACCGGAGCACCCGGAGGAAACCCATGCAGACACGTTCTCCAGGTCCACTTTATCTCGGCCTCTCAGTATTCTGCAAGTTTCAATTAGATCACCCCTCATTCTTCTAACCTCCATCGAGTACAAACCCAGACTGCTCAACCACTCCTCATCTGACAAACCCTTCATTCCTGGAATCATTCTTGTTATGGTGAGATTTGAACCTGTGTCCCCAGAGCACTGGGCCTCTGGATTACTAGTCCAACGACATTACCACACACCACTGTCTCTCCTCTTATTCATCCCTCAATCAATGTCACTTTAGGCACAGATCACCTAGTCATGATCACATTTGCTGACCAATGCAGCAATTAAGCTGATCTCTCTGGGCTTGATTTTACCATTTTCATTCGAAGTGCCCTCTGGGCGTAATGCAGATCCAACTTAGAAATCTGCTTTCAGGCGCCCCCATACGCACTCAGCCATCTCCAGTCCCATTCGTGCTGTGGGCGGGGCTTAGCGCAGTTGAAACGATCGGAGCTCTGAACTGCGCATGCGCAGTTAGAAAAAAATTGAAAAAGCTCGCCCGTGTCGGATCGCTCCCCGGCCACAGAAAGAGGAGAAAGCGGCCTGGGAGCAAAAACCGGGAGTGAGGGTGCACACACACATCCCCCTTATCCACCCCCCCACTAACACACATCACTGTCCCCCTTATCCACCTCCCCCCACTACCCACACACATCGCTGTCCCCCTTATCCAGCTCCCTCTACTACCCCACACATCACTGTCTCCCTTATCCACCCCCCCCACTACCCACCCCCCACTACCCACACACATCACTGTCCCCCTTATCCAACCCCCACTACCCACACACATCACTGTCCCCCTTATCCACCCCCCCACTACCCACACACATCGCTGTCCCCCTTATCCACCTCCCCCCACTACCCACACACATCACTGTCCCCCTTATCCACCCCCCCCACTACCCAGACCGATTGTCACCCCTATCCTCTTCTCCCCCCCCCCCCCCCCCACTGATCACCCACAGAGTGGCAGCGGACCCTCCTGCCCCCCCCCCACCAGAGATCCATCTACCTCCCCCACCAGAAATCCATCTGCCCCCCCCCCCCACCAGATATCCATCGCCCCACCCCCCCCACCAGATATCCATTTTACCCCCGCCCCACCCCCAGACAACGATCTGGCCTCACTCATCCCCGCCCGAGGATGGTCTGACCTCACTCACTACCCAACCCCCCCCCCCCCCCCCCCCCCCGCTCCAGAGATACATCTGACCCGCCTCCTCCTTCCCCCCCCCCCCCCCAACCAGACAACAATCTGGCCTTACTTCCCTCCCCCGCCCCCCCCACCCAACCAGAGAATGATCTGACCCTCCTCCCTGCCTCCCCCCATCACTGATCTGAGTCAGAGAGCCGTTGGAAGCTGAACGCGCTCTTCAGCAGCTGGAACGTCCGATTCAGACTTTTATTTCGCAGGTCCATTACGGCGCAGTTCCGGATTGGCAAACGCAGTGGTAAAGGGAGAAATGCTGATAAAGTTGGGCGGGCAGTTCATTAATTCAATTTAGATGCATGCAAATGCATTTAAATCACCGTTGCGCCCTCCGATAGTGCACGAAGTGGATCGCCCCATTCCCGGGTTTCGGTAAAGTGGCAATCTGCGCGGACGCGGGTGCGGATCGCGTTAATGGCCTCTCATCCAACTTTACCACGTTTTCGCGCCCGAAAACAGGCGCGAGGCAATGGTAAAATAGGGCCCTCTGGATCCATTTAAATCGCTTCTCTCAAGGGCAACTTGATTAGTGACCTTAAAGGAGCTAAACATTGAGCTAAGATTACAGCTCAGTGAGTGAAGCTTCAGGAAAACATGCCAAACCTTTCAAAACCAGTGAAATCCTTTTTAAAGTGTAGCCACTGTCCACAGCAAGCTCCAGAAAGAGAAAGACAATGAATAAACAGGTGATGTTGAATGAAGGATAAATATTGCCCAGGACACCAGTGAAACCTTTGAATATTGCCAATGGGTCCTTTACCTCACCTGAGAGGGCAGACAGGACTCTGATTTAACTTCTCAGTCCAAAGGCATTACGCTGACAGAGTAGCAGTCCTTCAGTACTGCACTAGAGTGTAAATGAAAAGTTTTTGCTCAGTGTGTCAGTACTGAGAGAGCACTGCACTATCGGAGGGTCAGAACTGAGGGAACTCTGCACTACCAGAGGGTCAGTACTGAGAGAGCACTGCACTATCGGAGGGTCAGAACTGAGGGAGTGCGGCACTGTCAGAGGGTCAGTACTGAGGGATTGCTGCACTGTCAGAGGGTCAGTACTGAGGGAGTGCTGCACTGTCAGAGGGTCAGTACTGAGAGAGCACTGCACTATCGGAGGGTCAGTACTGAGGGATTGCTGCACTCTTGGAGGGTCAGTACTGAGGGAGCTCTGCAGTGTCAGAGGGTCAGTACTGAGGGAGTGCTGCACTATCGGAGGGTCAGAACTGAGGGAACTCTGCACTACCAGAGGGTCAGTACTGAGGGAGTGCTGCACTGTCAGAGGGTCAGTACTGAGGGAGTGCTGCACTGTCAGAGGGTCAGTACTGAGAGAGCACTGCACTATCGGAGGGTCAGTACTGAGGGATTGCTGCACTCTTGGAGGGTCAGTACTGAGGGAGCTCTGCAGTGTCAGAGGGTCAGTACTGAGGGAGTGCTGCACTGTCAGAGGGTCAGTACTGAGAGAGCACTGCACTATCGGAGGGTCAGTACTGAGGGAACTCTGCACTATCAGAGGGTCAGTACTGAGGGAGTGCTGCACTGTCAGAGGGTCAGTACTGAGGGAGTGCTGCACTGTCAGAGGGTCAGTACTGAGGGATTGCTGCACTCTTGGAGGGTCAGTACTGAGGGAGCTCTGCAGTGTCAGAGGGTCAGTACTGAGGGAGTGCTGCACTGTCAGAGGGTCAGTACTGAGGGAGTGCTGCACTGTCAGAGGGTCAGTACTGAGGGAGTGCTGCACTGTCAGAGGGTCAGTACTGAGGGATTGCTGCACTCTTGGAGGGTCAGTACTGAGGGAGTGCGGCACTGTCAGAGGGTCAGTACTGAGGGATTGCTGCACTGTCAGAGGGTCAGTACTGAGGGAGTGCTGCACTGTCAGAGGGTCAGTACTGAGGGATTGTCACACTCTTGGAGGTTCCATCTTTTGGCTTCGACATCAGACCAGGGCTGTTCTTGCAAGTGGATGCAAAAGACCTCATGGCACTCTTTGAAGATGAAAGGTAATTATCCCAGGTGTTAAGTCTAATGTTTATCCTCATACACCATCACTGAATCTGATTATCTGATCAAATATTACTTTGTAATTTGTGGAATCCTGCTGTGCACAAATTGGCCGCTGTGTTTCCTACGTTGCAACAGTTACTACAAAAGTATTTCATTGGCTGTGAAGGGCTTTGTGACTTCCTGGGATCCTGAAAGGTGCTGTAGAAATGCAGCTTCTTCCCAGTTTGCTTTTTTTTTTGCAACTTGGCAGGGCAGGCAATCAGCATTAGCATTATCCTGGAGAATCAATCCAGTGTTTCCTCATTTATTAGTGATTGCTGTCAGTGCCACTCCACTGGCAATATCCTCTCCAGCAGTAGGGCAGGAAACAGCATTGCATTCAGGTCACTGGTAACTCAGCTGCACGGTGGCACAGTGGTTAGCACTACTGCCTTACAACGCCAGGATTCTGATCTTGGGTGACTGTGTGGAATTTGCACATTCCCTATGTCTGCGTGTGCTCCAAGTGCTCCGGTTTCCTCCCACAGTCCAAAGATGTTCAGGTTAGGTTCATTGGCCACACTAAATTGCTCCTTAGTGTAGTTTAGAGTGATTAGTGATATAAATACATGAGGTTACAGGGATAGGGCCTGGGTAATATGTCGGAGAGTTGGTACAGACTCGATGGGCCAAATGGCTTCCTTCTGCACTGTAGAGATTCAATGATTCTATGAATGTAGTTACTGCACAAAGCAACATTTATATCAGTATACTACGCAGGATGCTTCATATTCTCTATTGTGGATGTCTCCCAGCAGATATTGAAGTTATATCACTCTCACTGGAACACATGGTGATTGTGAGTGTCTCTCGGTGACTGACCATTGATGAAGCATCAGTTCAGAAGACATTTCTCAGTCAGGTTCTTGTGTTTCAGGGTCTATCCAGGGAATGGTATGTGGGTGATATTGGTCGATCAGATGCTGAATCAGCTCTTCGAAGCATTAATGAGGTACTGAGAGTGACTGTTTCTTCAATAACACCTTCCCTGACACTAATATCAGCCTTAACCATTGTCATATGTAGAAATACTTCAATAATATAACACAAAACAGACCATTCAGTCCTTGCAGCCTGTGTTGGTGTTTTCCCTACAAGCGAGCGAATAATTATAATCGCATTTACTCACCCTGATCCCAGCTCCCTTTTTCTTCATCTGCCTCTCCAATCTAATCTGCAATGTTGACATAGTTTCTGCTTCTGCCACTAATCCTGGAACTGAATTCCACAGCACCACAACATTCTGCTCTAAACCTTTACATTTAATATTTGACCTCGCGTTCCTGTCTCTCTCACTCTCTGTCTTTCTATGTTTCCTGTCTCTCTTTGTGTCTGTCCCTCTTGTATGTGTGTCTCACTCTGTGTTTGCTGCCCTGTGTCCACCTCTCTCTGCAAAGGCTTCTGGAATCAAAAGGGAAAGTTTGCTTACGGTGACTCAAAGTGTGCTTGGCTGGTGAACACTTTGAACATTGCACAAAGTATCACAACCTTCCTGCACACCAGGTGCTAGCTCCATGTTGCAATATTATACAGTGTTTCAGAACTTGTTCACACTCTCTGCCGTAATTTTCCCGTCCCACCCGCCACTGGAATCATGCAAAGTCTGTTGACCTCAGCCGGGAATTTCCAGCCTTGGGGCAAGCAAGGCCGGGAAATCCCACCCTCTGCTTTTCAAGTTGTTCACTCTGTTTTTCAGGACGGTACTTTCTTGGTGAGAGACAGCTCTAAGAGAAGCATTCAGCAACCTTATGTCCTGATGGTACTGTATGGATATAAAGTATACAATATTCAGATCCGTTATCAGGAGGACTCAGATGTCTACTTGTTGGGAACAGGACTGAGGGGAAAGGAAGTGAGTTTAACAGTTTCTGTTTTCTTAATATTTCATTCAGAAATTAGATTTATTTTCATGTTTCCTTTTCAAGTATTTGTCCAATTCCCATTTGAATGTCACTGCTCTCATCATCATTCCAAGCAACACATTCCAATTCATAATAACTCATTGAGAAAAACATCTCTCCCCACTTTCAATCCGTGTAGTCTGGCTCCTCACTTTCCTGCCACTGGAAATATTTCCTCCATTGCAATACCTCAGCCAATCAAAGTTGACTTGTTAACCAATCGGCACACTTTCCTCCAAAAGTATGAATTGTTGAGAGAGTCTGAAATTTGGCATTCTTGCATTTGCCCTTGCAAGAGGAAAAGTCGGGGGTGGCGACGACAGCGCGACAACGACCAAGATTTAAATTGTTTCTCCCTAAAACCACTAACAGAAGAACTTGCAGTTTTGAACATCTCTATTAAATCTTCTCCTTAACTTTCTCTGCTGCAAGGAAAATGATCCCAGCTTCTCCAGTTTATAACTGAAGTTCCTCCATTCCTGGTATCACTCTCCAAGATGTCAACATCCTTTCTAAAGTGTGCCTCCCCCCCCCAAAAACTGGATATAGTACCCCAACTGAGTCCTAACCAGTGATTTATTAGATTAAAGATTAAAACACAAGGCTGCATGAATCCAATCTAGTTCCCAAGTTTTACCATTTGCAAAATGGATGTGATCACCAACCCTTCTGGTTCTTTCCACAGAACTTCAGTACAGTGACGGAGATCATCGAGTATTACACACAGACACCGCTTCTACTGATTGATGGAAAAGATCGGAGTGGAGTGCACAGGCATCAGTGTGTGTTGACATATCCTGCAGGACAATAAAAACACTGTGGCTCATTGAATTACAGGCAGCTCAGAATACAGCCTGTAGGAAACTGTCACATCCTTCAGTGGGGAAGAGAAATGTGCCTTGTCTCCTATGTGAACCACCATTACACCTCGTGTTCTCTTTGTACCAAAATGTGTCCAGAATATTACCTAACTTTTCTTCTTACTTTTCTAACAATATTAATGGTCGTCTCCCCCCCCCAGATGCACCATCGTCACACCCCCCGCCCCCTCCCGGACGCACAGTCGTCGCCCCCCCCCCCCGGACACACCATCGTCTCCCCCTCCCCCCCGACGCACCGTCATCGCCCCCCCACCAGCGCACAGTCCCTCCCCCCCGGTGCACCGTCGCCCCCTCCCCCCCCACCGAATGTACCGTCGTCACCCACCCCCCCGGATGCACCATCGTTTCTCCCCCCGGGCCGGACACACCATTGTCGCACCCCTCCCCTCCCAGACGCAATGTCATCGCCCCCCCGACACACTGTCATCACCCCGCCCCCACCTCACTAGCGCACCATCGCCCCGCCCCGACATATTGACCCCTCCAGCTTAAGGAAATGGGTTGGGATTTAATACTATCAATTTGATGCTCACCAATCAGTTAACTGAGCTTTGATTCTGGTGATTACTGTCCTCAACAAGAAAGACAAAAAAGACTTGAGAGGAACAAAATCAGCTGAGCTCAGATATATTTGAGAAGGATATCTTGCTCAGATTCACCTAAGATCCCCTCTATCTGGGCCACAATTCTCCAGGCGTCCACACCCCGCTGCCAGCGAGGACGGAGAATTAGGCACTCAGCCAAAACGCCATTCACTGCAGCGGGACCGGAGAATCCTGGCTGTGAGCAACATCGGAGAATCCGGCCCCTGGACTTTATGAGCACGGGCTAATTTGAGCCGGGTTTGGGGTTGGCCTGGAGTTTTCCAGTAAACCTTTGCTAGCTGGGATGTCCTATGCATTTGGCGACACACATTCAAGCTGTACTGCTTAATCCTGGAGCAACTTGATAGATCTGGGGTTAGCAGAGAGCCAATGGATTTAAATTGAAAAATTCAACCCATAAAATACAAAGAGAGAATATCAAAAAAGAGAGTCAAATGTTTCAACTCTGAGATAGAAGAATATTAATTAGGGATCTCATGGTCGCGTTAAAAAGAATGAGAGCTGATCTCATTGAAACATAAGGGGCTTGACAGGGAAAATGCTGAGAGGATATTTCGCCTCATGGGAGAGTCTCGGAACAGAGGGCATAGTTTCAGAATAAAGGGCACCAATTTAAGACTGAGATTAGAAGGAATTTCTTCTCTCTTGGGGTTGTGAGTCTTTGGAACACTTTGTCACAGACAGCTGTGGAGGCAGAGTCTTTGTGTATGTTTAAGGCTGAGATAGATAGAGTTTTGATCAGAGGGTATCAAGAGTTACAGTGAAAAAGCAAGAAAGTGGACATGTTGGATCAGCCATGATCCTATTAAATGGTGGAGTGGGCTTGAGGGGCCGAATGGCCTACTCCTGTTCCTATTTCTTGTGGGCATATGGGAGCCTGTACTACTCAATTTTGATGTGGAGATGTTGGCGTTGGACTGGGGTAAACATAGTAAGAAGCCTTAACAACACCAGGTTAAAGTCCAACAGGTTTATTTGGTAGCAAAAGCTGTTCCTTCGTCAGGTGGGTGGGAGTTCTGATCACAAACAGGGCACAAAGACACAAACTCAATTTACATGAATAATGATTGGAATGTGAGTCTTTACAGCTAATCAAGTCTTAAAGGTACAGACAATGTGAGTGGAGGGAGCATTAAGCACAGGTTAAAAAGATGTGTATTGTCTCCAAACAGGACAGCTAGTGAGATTTTGCACATCCAGGCAAGTTGTGGGGGTTACAGATAGTGTGATATGAACCCAATATCCCGGTTGAGGCCGTCCTCATGCATGCGGAACCTGGCTATCAGTCTCTGCTCAGCGACTCTGCGCTGTCGTGTGTTGTGAAGGCTGCCTTGCAGAACGCTTACCCGGAGATCAGAGGCTGAATGTCCTCAATTTTGAGCAGGATGCAGTACATCTTGATGCCTCCACCTAACCCCATGCCAGGACTGGTTTATCACTGCTTATACCATTGAACCATAGAAAATTACAGCTCAGAAACAGGCCTTTTGGCCCTCCTTGTCTGTGCCGAACCATTTTTTGCCTAGTCCCACTGACCTGCACTTGGACCATATCCCTCCACACCCCTCTCATGACCCCGCATTTACCACTTTATCCGGCAGCTCATTCCACACTCCCACCACTCTCTGTGTGAAGAAGCCCCCCCTAATATTCCCTTTAAACTTTTCTCCTTTCACCCTTAACCCATGCCCTCTGGTTTTTTTCTCCCCTAGCCTCAGCAGAAATACATATTACTTTGTAATACTGTCTCTTTAATATCTAATAATGCTGTTCAGCTTGTATCTTTTAAATGACAGAAAGTTCAGTGCTTGCTCTCATAGCTTCCAGCCAATCTCATTCCCCTCCTTAGCCCGTGTTGACTGTAGCTCAGTACAAGATGAACTATCAGTAGATTTGAACCAGAAGTTATGCCCTACAACCAATCCACATGTAAAAAACTGACTTTATCATCATGCATAGATATATAATCTCATATTAGAAAGAGGTATGATGGCACATTTTTTACAAAGCTGAGTTCCCAGTATGGAATCCCGGAGACCACACACTGGGAGGCTATGTCCACACTAGAAGCATATTGACCGCAGTCTGTAGGATAAGATGATATTTACCAGACCGAATGCTTATCTCTCTCACTCGCCCTGTCCCATTGTTGTTAAGAGTTTTACTATGCAGCTTTCAGTTAATTAAACAATGACTCAGAAAGGACAATCAATAGAACTTCATCAGTGTTCCTACAGCAAACACAAAAACATATCACAACAACTGGTTTCATTTATCATGTTGAATCGTGAAATAAATCATATTCAGTTTACACTTTGTACCATGAGGTTTATCTTCATTAACAGGCTGCAAAGTTTTTCTTTGAAAGACTGGATGCGCCAGTGGGATACTGCTTCAGGCATTGTCTCCATAACGCTGCAGGCTGATGGAGAGTCAGATGGAGGAGATAGAGTCTGCCTGAAATAAGGATTATATGTATAAATACTCAGTATTTCTGTCACAATGGTTAACATTTCAACATATGAAGCATCAAAAGTTGTTTTTTTTGACTTGTGAATACAATCGTCAGCCTTGCTGCTGTGCTGTAATAATCTGCAGTTGTCTTTTTGATAATGTTAAGGACATTACACACAGTCAGTCTGCTACATATATACATCAGTCTCACCAGATCATTGTCATATATAAAATAATTCTGAGAATTATAATAAACAAGAGTCTATTGCATTTCTGCTGCCTTTTAAATTGCACAAAATTTAGTGGTTTCAGATTTTCTTGATATTGTCTCCTTAACCCCTGTAGTGATCAAAATTATTCATGCACAACAGTGGTTTGTGTTTGGAGGAAAAAACATCAATCCATGAGTCTCTGTTTGCTCTTTTGGAATTCTCATTGAATTTTAAATGTCAAATGTCTGAGGAATGCACCCTGGTCTCCTCAGTTACAAAGAGAAAGATGATCGAAATCCACACTTCTGTCTGGCAACCTGGAGCCATTTTGAGAACAGTCTTTAAACTCAGTCTAAACTTTTTAAGAATGTAACCTTTGGAACAGTTTTTCCAAAATTGTGTGTATCGTAACTGTACATTGTAACATTTTCAAGCTTTGTAGTAACACGTTGCATTCTGCACAATGTGGCCATTAAACTATAGCTGCGAGGACCTATTAGGCAAGAAGTTAGAGAGCAGGAACTTGAAGAGAAGTAGAAGTGGAAGCAGAAATGCATCAAGAAGTAGGGGGATGGGGGAAAGTTGCAAAGTGTGCCTGCACTGTTTGCCCAGGCTCAATATAACCACATAATTCATGGTTGACACCAGTAACCTCAAACACACCTCCCCATTCACCATACATCTTTCCCTCTATCTCATCATCCTCTTTACAACAACAATAAAATCCACCACAAAATGCACATTCCAGTCATATAATAAAATTACCTAATATATACAAAAATAAATTAATCATCCTTGTGCATTCTCTTAGTGCCTATCTTCGCTGTGCTTTTTGTAACAGAACAGGCCCTTAGCAATCATACTAATACTTTGGAGAACAGATTGCTGGGATGTTGAAATGTTCTGGAATTCCCTTTCAGCCGTGATAACCAGATTGGTGGTGACAATCCAATGTAGTCATTGTACATGTGCATTCATGCATCAGCGTCCTTCTGTAACCTGGCCCATCAAAGTCATCACCTGACTCTTCTGGAGAACTAGTGTGCGTCCTCCCCCTCTGAAATGGCATCCTGCTGTCCTTATTTTCACCTGACTCCTACGCTTTTGTACCAGGTGTCTTACCTACTGCAGATCCCTCGTCTCCCATACTCTCTGAACTATGTGCAGTGTCCATCTCTCAGCTAACGAGTGCAAGCATGCGATGGAGTGAAGGTGTCTCTTCATTTCATTATCTTCTTCCCCTTCCTCCTCCAACAGGGATGTTTCCATTTCTTTGGGATCAGAAATATAATGCAGACAAGTGTCGGGTTGTGTTTAGGGGAGGAGAGAAAGTAAAGTGTGTGTTTTCACTATTTGCAGCCCTCTTACTCAGAAGAGGTTGAATGATGAGAGAAAGAGGCATTCAGATATCATAGACTTCACACAATGGTCTGCACTGTCTCCTCCATGAGGTTTAAACACGCAGGCATTTTTGTTCTTCTCCAATTCACTCGTGTTGTTTCATGATTTAAGCCACTTCCTCCTGTAAGGAAGAAGGAAGTGTGTCTATGACTGTCCTGCAATATCTTTGGGTCATGTCCTTGTCACGCTTGAAAAGTGTGAAGAGGAATTGTGTCCAGAATAACCAATTTATATTTCACATTGTGTTATTAATGTCTGGCAGGGGGCGGGGTGGGGAGAGAGAGCTCTACATCACCTGTGAACTTGAGGTAATATGTTCGGAGACCGCATGAAGTTTACAAGTAGACACTCTCCATTATGAGATTCTATACAATACATCCCTCTTCCTGATAACAGCTCTGAGGAGAAACTTCCAATCTAGTTTCTCAATCCGGTTCTGTAGTGATTGTGGTGTCTCAGACAGCAGAGCAGAAGAGGATCAGCTGGCTTGAGAGACCAATGGGAACCAAGCATGAGTGATCACCCCAGAGGGTGGAGTCCTCTCTCGGGCAGAATACATCTGGAAGCCTAAGCTTATACTAAGCATGTAAGGACTAGGGCAGCCGGGAAGGCTACTCCAGAGCAGACTTGGGCTGCAAACCTCTGTACATAGTTTCTCTTTATCAAGAAATACCTTTTGTTCCTAACAAAGCTTGAATTGTCTTGATGATGCTTAGAATGTCAAGACATAACAAGTTCCACTGTCTATTTTTGATGCCAGTTGCTTTTAGTTGAATTAGGATTCCTTTCATGTGAAACTTGCGCAAAAGCTTTCTGAAATTATGATTTAGCAATGTTAATGTTAGATGTGGCTCAGGGGGTAGTGTCTCTGAGTCAAATGATTGTGGGTTCAAATCCCACCTAACAGACCTGAGCATATGATCCAGGTGTAGTCTCCAGTGCAGCACTGAGGGTATGCTTGCTCAGTCAGAGGTACCTTCTTTCAATGAGATGTTAAACAGAACTTCCACCTGTCCTCTCAACTGGAATTAAAATATCATTTCAAACAAGGGCAGGAGACTTCCCCCTGGTCTTCTGGTCAATATCTATCCCTCAACCAGCATCACAGAAAGATTTGGGTCATTAACACGTTGCTATTTGTGGGAGTTTACTTTGTGGACATTGGTGCCATGTTTCTGAGATTACAATACTCAAAATACTTCATTGCCGTAAAGTGCTTTGGGGCATCTTGCAATCATTAAAGGTTCCATGTCAAAGTAAGCTTATTTGATTTGTGTGCTATTTATATGATATTTGTCTTCAGCATTTGTTGATGTTTCATGAGTAGGACCAGTTAACTCAGGTGTTTAAGTGGGGGGAGGGGGGGTGGGGTGCAGCTTCATGACACTGGCAGTATGAGTTCAGTCCTTCCAATGGTTCAGGTATTTCTTGGGATCTGCATCTATTTCCTCATTGAGATATCATGACATCACTAAGCCTTGATTAGCAACATTTGGACAATGAGGAGATTATATTGAGAAAGATATATATCTGTGTAACTGCCTCGATGTGCAAAGATTTTCATGATTTTCTTTGTACCATGAATACAGCATTAATGATGATGGCTCAGTGCAGTGTAACTTTGGTCAAATAATTTTTATTCATCTTCAGGGCGGCAGAGTGGCACAGTGGTTAGCAATGCTGCCTCTCAGTGCCATGGACCCGGTTCAATTCCAGCCTCAGGTGACTCTCTGTGTGAAGTTTGCATTTTCTCCCTGTGTCTGCGTGGGTTTCCTCTGGGTGCTCCGGCTTTCTCCCACAGTCCAAAAATGTGCAGGTTAGGTTGATTGGCTATGCTCAATTACTCATTAGAATGAGGAGATTAGCAGGGTAAATACATGGGGTTGCGGTGATAGGGCCTGGGTGGGATTGAGCAGGCTTGGTGGGTCAAATGGCCACCTTCTGCACTGTAGGAATTATATGATTCTAGGTTCCCACCTCTTGCTGAGGGCAGATGTAATGTTCCGCCAATCACTGACTGTAAGCAACAATGTTTTCACGAGTGAGTTTCATTGCTAATTATGGATGATACTCAGTGTTACAGACAGAGGTGGGATGCAAAACTGAACCCCATTATTTTCCTCATTGTCTATCCATAAGCAGAGGTGTTTTAATTTTTGAAATAGACTGTGGCATGTTTCTGCAGAGCTTGTAACATGTCCTCACAATGAGAGGCCTGAGATTCCACAAGGATGAGGGTTGAGCTTTTGTCCTGTAACTTATAGAGTCATAGAAGTTTAGAGCATGGAAACAGGCCCTTTGGCCCAACTTGTCCATGCTGCCTTTTTTTTAAAACCCCTAAGCTAATCCCAATTGCCTGCATTTGGCCCATATCCCTCTATACCCATCTTACTCATGTAACTGTCGAAATGCTTTTTAAAAGACAAGATTGTACCCGTCTCTACTACTACCTCTGACAGCTTGTTCCAGACACTCACCACCCTCTGTGTGAAAAAATTGCCCCTCTGGACACTTTTGTATCTCTCCCCTCTCACTTTAAACCTATGCCCTCTAGTTTTAGACTCCCCTACCTTTGGGAAAAGATATTGACTATCTAGCTGATCTCATTATTTTATAGACCTCTATAAGTTCACCCCTCAGCCTTCTATCTCCAAAGAAAAAAGTCCCAGTCTATCCAGCCTCTCCTTGTAACTCAAACCATCAAGTCCCGGTAGCATCCTAGTAAATCTCTTCTGCACTCTTTCTAGTTTAATAATATCCTTTCTATAATAGGGTGACCAGAACTGTACACAGTATTCCAAGTGTGGCCTTACCAATGTCTTGTACAACTTCAACAAGACGTCCCAACTACTGTATTCAATGTTCCGACCGATGAAACCAAGCATGCTGAATGCCTTCTTCACCACTCTGTCCACCTGTGACTCCACTTTCAAGGAGCTATGAACATGTACCCCTAGATCTCTTTGTTCTGTAACTCTCCCCAATGCCCTACCATTAACTGAGTAAGTCCTGCCCTTAAAACACCTCTGCTTACGGATAGACAATGAGGAAAATAATGGGGTTCAGTTTTGCATCCCATCCCTTCTGTAACACTGAGTATCATCTATAGTTAGCAATGAAACTCACTCGTGAAAACTTCTGTGGGAAATTTCCAGAAACTGTCATCAACCTGTGTATCATTTAACCTGTTGCACCTATCTTTTGGTTCGGCAAGGTGCACTTTTTAAATAAGCAAAAAGGTAAGATTTTATTTAAACAGTTAATGATCTCTTGCCTTAGGGACATAACATCAGTAAGGTACCAACCTTTTCTGAGGTATCTGGCCACAAGTCCACTTGGTCAGGAGTGTGCCCTGCATGTGTCACACATCTAGTTAGTGCCCACCTGCAGAGCCATAACCTGCTTGCTAGGATTGTCTCTTCCATCATTCCTGACTTAATGCTGACGTCCTCTATCAACATGATACTCTGACTGAGGTTACTCATCAGCCGAGGTCAGGTACCAGGGTATGTCCACTGGTGTGAAGTGCCAGCTACTTTGAGGACACTGTGAGGCACAAAGGAACTTCACATACATTCAAAACCAGAGAGGACAGCTTACAATGCCTCAGATGGACCAGTCCTGTTACAAAACTCCTCCATATGTTTCTATAAACAAAACCAACAAATCAGAATGTGAAGGAAAATCTCAGCAGGTCTGGCAGCACCTGTAAGGAGAGCCTACGGCCATATTAGTCTGAAAACGTTTTCTCCCCTTACAGATGCTGCCAGGCCTGCTGAGATTTTCCAGCATTTTCTCTTTTGGTTTCAGATTCCAGCATCCCTGGTAATTTGCTTTTAAATCAGAATGTGATCCTCCCACTAGCCACTAATCTAAACACATACTGCCTGCTCTCAATGCACAAAACTGCATTATTTTAAATACAGTACACCTTGTTTACATTACACATCATTGATGTGGATGGGGCATTAAGCTGGATGGCACTCAGCCTCAGACTAAACTGGCCTAAACCACCAGGTGGTGGTACAGGACCACACACAGCTCCAGCTCATATTCAACAGTGAAGAGTTACATCCATAATTCAGCCATCGAAACACCTGTGCATATCCACGACATGAGTAAACATCATGGTGCTTCCCATTGGTTGAGAGGAGAAAAAGGTCAGCCATGCTTTCTTCTTATGGTTACCCCCAGCCCCCTCCTTTCCCCCAGAGAGAGCCTGTGAGTGGATTTCAGGTCTGGACAAGGCCAGATTTCGCAATTGAGTAACCTGACGATCACCACAGGATCCTGCTTCCTGCAATCCCACCTCTCCACTCATCGCTCTCTCTCTCTTTTTGACCTGCTCAGCAGCTCCCACTTCCCCCCTACACACTTGCTTCTCTCTTTATCTCCTTAACATTTATCTCAATTTCCTTTTCGCTGTTGTATTCTTCTCTCCCTCTCTATCCTGCCACAATCACACCCTTTAGTTGTGCTCAGTAAATTGCACAGGGCAAACATTCCAAATCAAGTGCCCAGGAAAAAGTCCATTTGAGCTGTGAGTTGGGGACTGGGTGAGGTTGGGATAGTTGCTCTGTCTAACCTCTCCATTGTCCTCAGAGTAAAGCTCCCTCTACACTGTCTGTACAAACTCTCCCAGGACAGGTACAGCACAGGGTTAGATACTGAATAAAGCTCCCTCTCCATTGTTCCCATCAAACATTCCCAGGACAGGTACAGCACGGTTTTCCCCAGAAATGTTCTATGGAGGAAGTGTCTGAATGAGGGAGGAATTAATTTTTGTTGGATATTTACACCAATGGATGGGATGAGGGCTATTTTCTGTAAGAACCTTACCAGGGTAGAGTCAGAGGAGGGAACCTCAGTTTTGTCAGACTCTTAGCTGCAGAGGAGTGAGTCTCATGGTGTTTCAATACGGAATGAATGATAAAGCGTCGAGTGTGACGGTTAACGTTGATGAAAATCACAGTGAATAAGTGAGAAAGGAAAGATAGAGAAATGGAGACATTCACTGAGAGATCTCTATTGTTTTCTGGCCCATGTGGGTGCAAATTCTTCCACTGATATAGGGGTTGAGGCGAATGAGGAGCAGAGCCAATAGAAATGAATTGGAGGCTATCAGGTTGTGTCAAACCTGGATTAAGTGTGCACAGATTCCAAGCAAAGGTCCCTTATTTTATTGGACATAATAAAATGTGACACAGAGAGTGAGTCATTCCCCGCTGGTTTACAATTCTCATTTTGTCAGATTAGTTGTGCTTATTTCATTCACCATATTAGTTTTGTGCACTGATATGTTTTGACAAGGCAGATTGACCTGGCTCCAGGGCCTAGCATAGCCTAGTTCTTTGTGTTAATTGTGTTGCTGCTTATCTAATGTGTTCTGTACAGAGTAAAATGTTCTCTCCAGTAAGTGCATTAATGTTGTGATGAACACGAGTAAACGCATCCAGGATTGGCTCCAGTATTGCATTTCTCCAGTGAGTGCAGTTCTCAGTCCCGCAGGATAAGCTGAGCAGGTGATCTCAGTTGGTATGTGACTGAACAATTATAATCATGGCCCATTAGGTTAGAATGGGGAAATTCAGCTAAATTTCCCATTCCTCAGAGTAAGAGGCGAGGATTCTGGGATGAATAACTCACCTCTTGAACTCGGGTGAATTCGATGTTTACGGGTGAGCTCGGTGAACTCCTTTCCGGGTGAGTTTACTGTTTTATTATCCTCAATTATTGGTCCATCCGTCTATTTAAACATTCACTCTCTCAATTGCTGACACACTACCTTTGCGCTGCAGCAAAACACCAAGGCTCCTTCAACTGCACCTCGAAGGACAAATGCAGCAGATGCATGAGAACACAACCAACTGCTAGTTCACCTCCAAACCACTCATCATTCTGCCTTACAATATGGAGCAAAGCCTGTCTTCATGGGGATTGAAGACAGGCTTTTCAATCCTGTCAAACCTCAGGAATGGCAAAATTGCAAACAATGTACATAGCTTTCAATGCACTTCAATGGTTCCAGCAAATTCTGGCACAGTACCTGTACATGACAGTTGGGGGAGCCTCTGAGCAATGTTGTGTTTCAGTGAAGATTTCAGAATCATTTGAGCTGCTTGTTAGATCCCAGAATAATAAATATTTCACCACACAAAATGCCTGGATTGCAACTCTCTTTAAAACAATGCAGCATAGGCAAGGAGACAAGATGCTGTGACAGGATTCCTGTCTAAATCAACACACTCAGCAGTGTCCAAAACCCTGGGGAAAGAGAGTAAAAAACACTGATGGGTGGGTGATAGCAGGTGCATGATGCAAAGCACAGGTAAGCGGAAACGCTAATAAGGAAGTCAGAAAAGGCTGATTCCGTTGTATTGTCATTCCTTCACTGTTGCTGGGTCAAAATCCTGGAACTCCCTCCCTAACAGCACTGTGGGTGTGCCTACACTGCATGGACTACGGTTTAAGAAGGCAGCTCACTACCACCTTCTCAAGGGTAATTATGGATGGACAATAAATGCTGGCGACATCAATACTCTGTGAAAGAAATTTTAAAATCCTCACTGCTCACACTCATACTGAATGCTCTCTGATACTCAGGCAGCAAGCTGAGTTTGAACCCATGAGATTCAATTGAAAATATTTAATTAAGTTGACTTATTCATTGAGTCAAATAATGCAGACAATCAGCCAGCTTAAACATGTGAAGCTTTTGCCTTGCGGGGTTATTCTGAAATTACTTAAAGATGTTTCTTGCAGGGTTTTTTTTAGCCAAAATGTTAATCTTCTTATAACTTTTGTGACCTTTGGCCCTTGAAGGTCATTATTTCTGCTGATCATGTTCTGAGTCGAACGAGCCACCAACGCTAAAACCATAGGAGGCTAAGAATCCAGTCAAAGTGTCAGTTTATCAGACTCTGCTTCAGTTGGATGGGGAGCCAAGTGCAGGGATTGAGTTCTCTGCTGGTATTAGCAAATTCCTGATTTCAGCTGATCATTGCCAAATCCCAATTTGCTGTTCACTCATGGAGTGCCTGCACAGCCAGTCTGTGCAAGTCTGGTTGTTAGGATCCTTCTCCTGAGCAGTTCTGCATACTCAGCTTGCTGTTTACCGTGTCCTCTCAGTTGGACTTGTGCCACATAGAGACTGGAGAGTTCTCGACACTGTGTGCTTGTCAAAGGTGGGTGCTTTTCTTCTCTCTTTTCCCCATTCCCCCCTTTGCTAATGGAGATGTATTCATGAGGAGATCACTGGTGAGGGCTGAACTGTGTCCACCTCTGAGATATTGCATTCCCACCTTGCAACAACATTGAACTGTGGCCTGGTCAAACTGGATTTACACAAGAGTGCAGATATTCTCCAATATTTCTGAGGAGGTATTTTGGATGGGCCTCATTCCCCCTGTTGTTTTGACAGAATAATTTGATGTGGCAGTGACAGAATACATGGTGGCTATGATAATGAAAACGTTATACTACCGGGCAGGATACAACCTGGTAGGGGAGAGAGTGGTGAGGCATGAGGATAATGGGGGAGGGGGTAGTGGGGAGGAGGTGATTGGGGAGGGTTTCTGAGGGGTGGAGAGAAAAATGGGCTAAAAAATGGCAAATGGAATTTAACGCAGACAAGTGTGAGATATTGCACATTGGAAGGACAAACCAAAGTAGAACGTACAGGGTAAATGGTAGGACTCTGAAGAGTGCAGTTGAACAGAGGGATCTGGGAATACAGGTACAAAATTCCCTAAAAGTGACGTCACAGGTGGTTAGGGTCGTAAAGTGTGCCTTTGGTACATTGGCCTTTATAAATCGGAGTATTGAGTATAAAAGTTGGAGTGTCATGGTAAGGTTATATAAGGCATTGGTGAGGCCGAATTTGGAGTTGTGTACAGTTTTGGTCACCTAGTTACAGGAAGGATGTAAATAAGGTTGAAAGAGTGCAGAGAAGGTTCACAAGGATGTTGCCGGGACTTGAGAAGCTGAGTTACAGAGAGGGATTGAATAGGTTGGGACTTTATTCCCTGGAGCGTAGAAGATTGAGGGGAGATTTGATAGAGGTGTATAAAATTTTGATGGGTATAGATAGAGTGAATGCAAGCAGGCTTTTTCCGCTGAGGCTAGGGGAGAAAAAAACCCAGAGGGCATGGGTTAAGGGTGAAAGGAGAAAAGTTTAAAGGGAATATTAGAGAGGGGCTTCTTCACGCAGAGAGTGGTGGGAGTGTGGAGATGCACTGCCGGATAAAGTGGTAAATGCGGGGTCACTTTTAACATTTAAGAAAAACTTGGACGGGTTCATGGATGAGAGGGGTGTGGAGGGATATGGTCCAAGTGCAGGTCAGTGGGACTAGGCAAAAAATGTTTCGGCACAGACAAGAAGGGCCAAAAGGCCTGTTTCTGAGCTGTAATTTTCTATGGTTCTATGAGAGTGGTTGATGGGGAGGGAAGGGGTTAATGGTATGTGGGATGATGGGGAAAGGGGCGACGGGGTTGAGGGTGAAGGGGTTGAGGGTGATAGATGGTCATTTTTGGAGATCTTGAGTTAAGTGGCAGAGCAGATCTTAAATTTTTCAATCACTTATGTCCTCCTAACCTAACCCTGGTTAGATCACATTTGGAGTATTGTGTACAGTTCTGGTCACCAAACTACCAGAAGCTTTGGAGAGAGTGCAAAGAAGGTTCACAAGCATGTTGTCTGATCTCGAGGGTGTTGACTATGAGGAAAGGTTGAATAACCTAGAATTGTTTTCACTGGAAAGACAGAGGCTGAGGGGAGACCTAATAGAGGTCCACCCATAGACAGGGTGGATAGTCAGGGGCTTTTCCCAAGGGTGGAAGAATAAATTACAAGGGAGCACAAGTTCAAGGTGAGAGGGGGAAAGTTTAAGGGAGATGTGTGGGGGAAGTTTTTCACGCAGAGAGTTGTGGCGCCTTGAAATGTGCTGCCAGAGGAGGTGGTGGAACCAGACACATTAGCAGCATTTAAGTGGCATCTGGATGGGTACATGAATAGGGTGGGAATAAAGGGATACGGACCGAGTAAGGGCAGAAGGTTTTTTTTAGTTTAGTTAGGGCATCATGATCAGCACAGGCTTGGAGGGCCGAAGGGCCTGTTCCTGTACTGTATTTTACTTTGTCCTTTGGACCCAAGAGCCACCTAAGAAATAAAAACAAAAATGCAGCCCATCATGAGAAGTCCTTGGCAGGTCGGATCAAGGAAAACCCCAAGCTTTTAACTCTTATGTGAGGAATAAAAGAATGACCAGGGTGAGGTTGGGGCCGGTCAAGGATGGCAGTGGGAATTTGTGCATGGAGTCAGAAGAGATAGGAGAGGTGATGAATGAATACTTTTCTTCGGTGTTCACCAAGGAGAGAGGCCATGTTTTTGAGGAAGAGAGGGTGTCACAGGCTGATAGGCTGGAGGAGGTAAATGTTCGGAGGGAAGATGTACTAGCAATTTTGAAGAAACTGAAAGTTGATAAGTCCCCTGGGCCTGATGAAATATATCCGAGGAGTCTTTGGGAGGCAAGGGATGAGATAGCAGAGCCTTTGGCTTTGATCTTTGCGTCCTCACTGTCCACGGGGGTGGTGCCAGAGGACTGGAGAGTGGCGAATGTGGTTCCTCTGTTTAAGAAAGGGAATAGAAATGACCCTGGTAATTATAGGCCGGTTAGTCTTACTTCGGTGGTCGGTAAGTTGATGGAAAAGGTCCTCAGGGATAGGATTTACGACCATTTAGAAAGATGCAGCTTAATCCGGGATAGTCAGCACGGATTTGTGAAGGGCAAGTCTTGCCTCACAAATTTGATAGAATTTTTTGAGGAGGTAACTAAGTATGTAGATGAAGGTAGTGCAGTTGATGTCATATACATGGATTTTAGTAAGGCGTTTGATAAAGTCCCCCATGGTCGGCTTATGAAGAAAGTAAGGATGTGTGGGATAGAGGGAAGTTTGGCCGATTGGATAGGTAACTGGCTATCTAACAGAAGACAGAGGGTGGTGGTGGATGGAAAATTTTCAGACTGGAAACCGGTTACCAGCGGAGTGCCACAGGGATCAGTGCTTGGTCCTCTGCTATTTGTCATTTTTATAAATGACTTGGAGGAGGGGGCTGAAGGGTGGATCAGTAAATTTGCTGATGACACCAAGATTGGTGGAGTAGTGGATGAGGTGGAGGGCTGTTGTAGGCTGCAAAGAGATATAGATAGGATGCAGAGCTGGGCTGAAAAATGGCAAATGGAGTTTAACCCTGACAAATGCGAGGTGATTAATTTTGGTAGGACAAATTTAAATGTTGATTACAGGGTCAAAGGTAGGGTTCTGAAGAATGTGGAGGAACAGAGAGATCTTGGGGTTCATATCCATAGATCTCTGAAGGTTGCCACTCAAGTGGATAGAGCCATGAAGAAGGCCTATAGTGTGTTGGCGTTCATTAACAGGGGGTTTGAGTTTAAGAGCCGTGGGGTTATGCTGCAACTGTACAGGACCTTGGTGAGACCACATTTGGAATATTGTGTGCAATTCTGCTCACCTCACTATAAAAAGGATGTGGAGACACTGGAAAGAGTGCAAAGGAGATTTACCAGGATGCTGCCTGGTTTGGAGGGTAGGTCTTATGAGGAAAGGTTGAGGGAACTTGGGCTTTTCTCTTTGGAGCGGAGGAGGTTGAGAGGAGACTTGATAGAGGTTTATAAGATGATGAGGGGGATAGATAGAGTGAACGTTCAAAGACTATTTCCTCGGGTGAATGGAGTGGTAACTAGGGGGCATAACTATAGGGTTCATGGTGGGAGATATAGGAAGGATGTCCGAGGTAGGCTTTTTACTCAGAGAGTGGTTGGGGTGTGGAATGGACTGCCTGCAGTGATAGTGGAGTCAGAAACTTTAGGAACATTTAAGAAGCTATTGGATAGGCACATGGAGCACTTCGGGATGACAGGGAGGAAATAGCTTGATCTGGGTTTCAGATAAAGCTCGGCACAACAACGTGGGCCGAAGGGCCTGTTCTGTGCTGTACTGTTCTATGTTCTATGTTCTATCATGCTTGTAGCTTTAATTTATATTTATCTTTCATTAAGAATGAAAGAACATAATATCCACCTCAGCACTAAGGCCGAGGTTTTATAATCCTAATCCAAACATAGCCCACTTACTTTAATTGTCGGTGATATAATAGGAGAAGCTATGTCTAAATGTATTCATATTGTTTAAAGATAAAATACTTTACACACTTGTCCCTCCAATAGATATATGGCACTACATAAAACCAAAAGAATAATGACCCTTGCCAGATGTGGCTTGTCCAGATCAGTCACTGTTTTGCATATGATGTGGGAATAGAGCATTTATCCATTTTATGATGCTTTCTCAGTTTAACTGGACTTATGTATACACCTCAAAAGAGCATATACATTAATCAGCTTTGAAACGTCTTTGTTGGAATGTCTTGACCACATTATCCTATTGTCAAGAAAGAGCAGCAAAATATATCATCCTGAGAAGGTAGAAATCTGTAGCTGTTCATTCTTTCTCTTAGAGTTAATGCATTAAAGTGGCCGGGCTTTGAGTTTTACCAATCCAGTACGTTCCTGTTTGAAAAACTGAGAGCATGCAGGAACTTTTTAACATTTGTACGTTTTTAGCAAGACAAATAATATACAAATAGAATATCTACCCATAGTCATTGTGTTAAAATGGGTATTACACACCACATTGTGCCAAAAGCATCGTTAATTAACAGAGCCACCCATCCACCTTTTCCTAGTTTCCTATCCTTTCAGGGTGAAAAAGTTAAAGCCAGGAACACCCACCTTCCCCTAATTCTGTCACTCACCCAACTCCCAGCACTCTTATTCAAAGTTGTATTCCAGTGCTAAACTGCACTAAGAGGTCTGTATTTATATACTCTTAAACTAAAGATCTATCTTGGCTCCAGGTGCAGAGAAAACTAGTTTAAGCTAGTTTCTTTAGTTAAATAACGTAACTGCTCTTCAGTGGAGTGCTAATGTATCCTTGCTTAAGCCTGGATGAAAATTAGAATTTAAACGGTATACTTCATGTTAAATGTCAAATACAAACAAAACTAGATTTTTAGAAAGAGATTCAGATTCCATCACTCATCCAACTCTCGCCACTCTTGTTCAAAGTTGCACTCCAGTGGGACCTTATCCTTCATTATATGCATTCAAGTTGTTGCTGAAATACAACTGAAAATAATTAAATCTTACGTCCTTAGTCTGTCTAAACCAGGCAAACAACCTGTTATTGTCACTATATCATTGAATTACAAATTTTGACTGATTAACTTTCTACAAGTAGTATTTTTTAGGGGATCATGATTGGCATAGCCTTGGAGGGCCGGAGGGCCTGTTCCTGTGCTGTACTTTTCTTTGTTCCATCCCCACTCACCCTCTCCCTGGGCCTCCACTCACCCTCTCCCTGCGCCCCCTCTCACCCTCTCCCTGCGCCCCCTCTCACCCTCTCCCTGCGCCCCCACTCACCCTCTCCCTGCGCCCCCACTCACCCTCTCCCTGCACCCCCTCTCACCCTCTCCCTGCGCCCCCACTCACCCTCTCCCTGTGCCCCCACTCACCCTCTCCCTGCGCCCCCTCTCACCCACTCCCTGCGCCCCCTCTCACCCTCTCCCTGCGCCCCCACTCACCCTCTCCCTGCGCCCCCTCTCACCCTCTCCCTGCGCCCCCCTCTCCCTGCGCCCCCACTCACCCTCTCCCTGCGCCTCTACATTCATTTGTTCCCTTGCTCCATTCTTCTCCTACCCCTCCCCTCCTGCCAATAGAAGTTTTTGGGACTCAGTGTATGAGGAGTTGAACAGCCGCACAGTGAGCATTGCAGACTATCCAACTACAGGAAGCCTCTTCAGAACTGAGCTCGATTCTGGCCTTACCCATCTTCCATACACATTGTTATTCCAGCAAGGACTGTCAGGAGCAGGAGTCAGCTTACTGCTCTGAAACCCCTGGGCCACTAACAGTAGTTCATTTGGACTTTTTCTGAAACCTTTCCTCTCTCATCCTGATGGGGATTATGACCTGGGTGACCCCGAACCACTTCAGGAAATTTACTTGGCAGTTAGATAGACTTCCTCATGGATCTGAACTGTGCTGTTTTTGAAAGACTTGTACAATAGAGTCAATTATTCTGTTTGAAGATTATGATTAAAAGACCTCGGGAGGTGGGATGGGATTGGGTGGGATTGCGGGTTCGACACAATCAATCTTCAGCTTCAGATCATGGCCTCGGGTCGGCATGGAGATTATGGGATGAGTATTTGTGGTAGGAGCGTCCTCATTCCCAAAAGGTCTGGGATCCTTGACAGGAAAGATCTCAAAATTCAGGAGTTCTGGATAATGGAAAGTTTTGATGTGGAGATGCCGGCGTTGGACTTGGGTAAACACAGTAAGAAGTTTAACAACACCAGGTTAAAGTCCAACAGGTTGGCCGAGGAAGGCTCCGAAAGCTTGTGTGGCTTTTGCTACCAAATAAACCTGTTGGACTTTAACTTGGTGTTGTTAAACTTCTGAATGGAAAGTTTGACAGAGGTTTGGCGGGTGCATTCCGGGATTGGGTCATCGGTTGTCTTGGAAGTGCTTGAGGCTGATATCTTGAGAAAAGAGTGAAAGATTTTACACCTCTTCAGACTTTAGTGAGTGCACACCTCACAACATAGAACATAGAACATAGAACAGTACAGCACAGAACAGGCCCTTCGGCCCATGATGTTGTGCCGAGCTTTATCTGAAACCAAGATCAAGCTATCCCACTCCCTATCATCCTGGTGTGCTCCATGTGCCTATCCAATAACCGCTTAAATGTTCCTAAAGTGTCTCACTCCACTATCACTGCAGGCAGTCCATTCCACACCCCAACCACTCTCTGCGTAAAGAACCTACCTCTGATATCCTTCCTATATCTCCCACCATGAACCCTATAGTTATGCCCCCCTTGTAATCGCTCCATCCACCCGAGGAAATAGTCTTTGAACGTTTGTTCTTTGTTGTTCTTTGTTCTTTGTTCACTCTATCTATCCCCTTCATCATTTTATAAACCTCTATTAAGTCTCCCTCAGCCTCCTCCGCTCCAGAGAGAACAGCCCTAGCTCCCTCAACCTTTCCTCATAAGACCTACCCTCCAAACCAGGCACCATCCTGGTAAATCTCCTCTGCACTCTTTCCAGCGCTTCCACATCCTTCTTATAGTGAGGTGACCAGAACTGCACACAATATTCCAAATGTGGTCTCACCAAGGTCCTGTACAGTTGCAGCATAACCCCACGGCTCTTAAACTCCAACCCCCTGTTAATAAAAGCTAACACACTATAGGCCTTCTTCACAGCTCTATCCACTTGAGTGGCAACCTTTAGAGATCTGTGGATACGGACCCCAAGATCTCTCTGTTCCTCCACAGTCAACAATAAAGGTTTTTTAAAATATAGTGGGGCGAGGGTCAGGGGGATGGATGCTGGGTAGGGTAAGTATTGTTTAAGTTCAGCAAAGATTGGCCAGAGAAGTTCCACTTGGTGTCACAGTGAGATCACCAATTACTCCAGATGTATTAAACTAAATTAAAGGTCACCAGATAATTATTTCCATGGTTAACAAATCAGGACTCAGCTAGAAATCTCTTCTTTGTAAAACTCAATGAAATTCCAGTTTTTTTCCATCAAGTTCCATCTGAGTGCTCTGCCTGTCCTGTGACAGGGTGTGTGAGTGAGAGTGCGGGAGGGATTTGGCAGGCACTCACAGCTCTGTAACTGAGAGAAGGAAAAGGTTCTGACACACACAGGCAGACTCTTCAGTGTGCTTAGTACCAGCTCCCTGCTCCTCACAGCCTGTCTGACTGAGTAGCACCTACTTTGTGCCAGCTCCCCTCAGGATTGCAACGAGGGCAAACAATTCCTTCACAAAGCTATCATGTGTGCATCATAAAGCCCTCGAAACTTAGCTTAAAGTTGAGTTGAGAGCTTTTTTTCATCAGTTTGATCACATTCTTCCAATGTATGTGGGCCAGTGATTATTTACACTGCAAGGATTTATTTTATTTATGCTTCAACATTTTATCTTTTTTAAAGAATGAAAATATCTGGAGCTTGGCTCTTTGGATATATTGGATCTTGATTCCCTCATATTCCAGTCTGGCAATGAATTCCGTGCTCACTGCTGCCGTGATGTTCCTGTCGGTACAAGTGACACAGGCTCTTCCCAGCCTTTACCACAGGGGCTGGCTGCGGCTCCTGCAGGAGGGAGATGGCTGTGGGGTGTGCCAGGCTGAGCTGTGCCCCAAGCCGCTGGGGTGTATGGCAGGGACAGTGCTGGACAAGTGCGACTGCTGCCCTGAGTGCGGCAACGCCGAGGGGCAAATCTGCGACCTTGGCAACACCAGCCACTTCTACGGAAGGTGTGGAGAGGACCTGGACTGTGTGCTGGATACCAATGCTGCCTTCTTTGGGGAGATCCCAGAACCGCAATGTACATGCAAATCCCAGGAAAGTGTGTGTGGATCTGATGGAAAGACTTACAACAACATCTGCACGTTCAAAGAAGTGTTTTACAGCAACAGTGAAGGCAATCTCAACATTAAACACAGAGGACCCTGTGAGACAGGTAACCATTTGATAGTTTCAGTACCTATATTGCCTGCTGTGCTTTTACACAGGGAGTTCTTCAGGATTGTTTACAACACATGCATTTAGTTCCTGCATGACAATACTGCCAAACATTGATATCGGTATCCTCTGTTGGACATGATTGTACAGAGTGTTAGTGTGTCATTCACAATGCACATAAAGAATCAGCACATACATGTGTGCATCATAAAGCCCTCGAAACTTGGCTTAAAGTTGTGTTGAGAGCTTTTTTTCATCAGAGGCAAGGGATGAGATAGCAGAGCCTTTGGATTGATCTTTGCGTCCTCACTGTCCACAGGGGTGGTGCCAGAGGACTGGAGAGTGGCGAATGTGGTTCCTCTGTTTAAGAAAGGGAATAGAAATGACGCTGGTAATTATAGGCCGGTTAGTCTTACTTCGGTGGCCGGTAAGTTGATGGAAAAGGTCCTCAGGGATAGGATTTACGACCATTTAGAAAGATGCAGCTTAATCCGGGATAGTCAGCACGGATTTGTGAAGGGCAAGTCTTGCCTCACAAATTTGATAGAATTTTTTGAGGAGGTAACTAAGTATGTAGATGAAGGTAGTGCAGTTGATGTCATATACATGGATTTTAGTAAGGCGTTTGATAAAGTCCCCCATGGTCGGCTTATGAAGAAAGTAAGGATGTGTGGGATAGAGGGAGGTTTGGCCGATTGGATAGGTAACTGGCTATCTAACAGAAGGCAGAGCGTGGTGGTGGATGGAAAATTTTCGGACTGGAAACTGGTTACCAGCGGAGTGCCACAGGGATCAGTGCTTGGTCCTCTGCTATTTGTCATTTTTATAAATGACTTGGAGGAGGGGGCTGAAGGGTGGATCAGTAAATTTGCTGATGACACCAAGATTGGTGGAGTAGTGGATGAGGTGGAGGGCTGTTGTAGGCTGCAAAGAGATATAGATAGGATGCAGAGCTGGGCTGAAAAATGGCAAATGGAGTTTAACCCTGACAAATGCGAGGTGATTAATTTTGGTAGGACAAATTTAAATGTTGATTACAGGGTCAAAGGTAGGGTTCTGAAGAATGTGGAGGAACAGAGAGATCTTGGGGTTCATATCCATAGATCTCTGAAGGTTGCCACTCAAGTGGATAGAGCCATGAAGAAGGCCTATAGTGTGTTGGCGTTCATTAACAGGGGGTTTGAGTTTAAGAGCCGTGGGGTTATGCTGCAACTGTACAGGACCTTGGTGAGACCACATTTGGAATATTGTGTGCAATTCTGCTCACCTCACTATAAAAAGGATGTGGAGACACTGGAAAGAGTGCAAAGGAGATTTACCAGGATGCTGCCTGGTTTGGAGGGTAGGTCTTATGAGGAAAGGTTGAGGGAACTTGGGCTTTTCTCTTTGGAGCGGAGGAGGTTGAGAGGAGACTTGATAGAGGTTTATAAGATGATGAGGGGGATAGATAGAGTGAACGTTCAAAGACTATTTCCTCGGGTGAATGGAGTGGTAACTAGGGGGCATAACTATAGGGTTCATGGTGGGAGATATAGGAAGGATGTCCGAGATAGGTTTTTTACTCAGAGAGTGGTTGGGGTGTGGAATGGACTGCCTGCAGTGATAGTGGAGTCAGAAACTTTAGGAACATTTAAGAAGCTATTGGATAGGCACATGGAGTACTTCGGGATGACAGGGAGGAAATAGCTTGATCTGGGTTTCAGACAAAGCTCGGCACAACAACGTGGGCCGAAGGGCCTGTTCTGTGCTGTACTGTTCTATGTTCTATGTTCTATACACAAGCATGTTATTTACTGCAAAAAGTAATGTAAAGGAATACTGAAATTCAATCAATTCCTATAATGTTCATGGATCATTGAAATGCTCAGTAAAAGGTGCATACCAAAGAAGGAGTGACCACGTTACACAATATTACACCTCACTTGGTTTAATAGAGAGCACTGGGTATTACAGCTCACTAGCCTAAGCTTACAGGTGGAGCTGAGAGACCTGAACATCACCCCCCCACCCCCCGCCCCTACCACCACCCCATGGACATCGAGCAACCCCCATCATTGGCAGCTGTGTAAACCCCCTCCCCTTGCCCCCCCCTTGGCAACATGGGTCACCGGCATCAGGGCATCCAGACTCTCCCGATGAGAGCCCTGTCACAATCCCCACCGCGGCTCTCACACTCCGCCCCCCCCCCCCCCACCCACTTTGCCAATCACCTACTTGCACTCTCCCCTGTTTCCGATCACCTGTTTTTGCCTCCCCACTGTTGACAGTCAGCCCACCCCTGCCTCCCCCCAGGTCATAGCCCCAGCGCCACATGTCATTAATATTTAAATCGGCTTCGTGTCATTTTTGGGAGTGAAGCTGATCACACCGGCAAAACACAGGATGGTTTTCAGCACAGGACCGGTTCATGACTGATGCAAAACACAGGGGCGGCACGGTGGCACAGTGGTTAGCACTGCTGCTTCACAGCTCCAGGGACCTGGGTTCGATTCCCGGCTTGGGTCACTGTCTGTGCGGAGTTTGCACATTCTCTTCGTGTCTGCGTGTGTTTCCTCCGGGTGCTCCGGTTTCCTCCCACAGTCCAAAGATGTGCGGGTTAGGTTGATTGGCCATGCTAAAATTGCCCTTAGTGTCCTGGGGTGCGTAGGTCAGAGGGATATGGGGGTAGGGTCTGGCTGGGATTGTGGTCGGTGCAGACCCGATGGGCCGAATGGCCTTTCTCTGTGTTGTAGGGTTCCTAAGAAAAGCCTCGTGTGTAATCTTTCCGACTCACTACGCTGATGGATTAGCGTAGCGGGATGGAAAGGTTGTGTCCATTGCCTCATTAGCAGTTCTGCCGGTGGAACCCCCTTGTTGCATGTGAAGTGGTACACTAGCTGAGGAGAAGTTATGAGACTTTGTTGTCCAAGGTTCTTCCTGACAGTTTCTTTAGGCCAGACTTCAAAGTTTGGCCAGCTCTCCCAGCTACTCCGTTTGTTAGTTGGTAACGTGCAGTTGTAATGTGTTTAATACCATTGAGAGTGGCCATGTTTTGAAACTCAGCACTTCTGAAGTTGGTTCCATTGTCTGATACCATGACTTCAGGTGATCTGTAGTAATCTTTCAATGTTAGCATGTGATGTGGGTGACTTCACCTCAGAAATGTCCATTGGTGTTGAGTGTGCATCAATCACAAGCAAAAGCATTGTTCCCATGGATGGACCAACATTTGGGGCAGCATGATGGCACAGTGGTTAGCACTGCTGCCTTACAATGCCGGGATCTAGGTTCGATTCCCGGCTTGGGTCACTGTCTGTGTGGAGATTGCACGTTCTCCCCGTGTCTGCGTGGGTTTCCTCTAGGTGCTCTGGTTTCCTCCCACAGTCCAAAGATGTGCGGGTTAGGTGGATTGGCCATGCTAAAATTTCCCCTTCGTGTCAGGGGGTTAGCAGGGTAAGTAGGGTTATGGACATAGGGCCTGGGTTGGATTGCGATCAGTGCAGACTTGATGGGCCTAATGGCCTCTTTCTGCACTGTCGGCATTCTATGGATATCTATGGAACATAATCAATAGCGATTTGTACCCATGGCCGTCCAGGCCATTCCCAAGGGTGCAGTGGGGCTGTAGCAGCCAACCTTTGTTGCAGTTGGCACTATTGATAGTGCATGACTAGCTTCTTGATATCAGCATCAATACAAGACCACTACACATAACTCCTGCTGAGCATCTTCATCTTAGAGATGCCAGGATGAGCGCTGTGTAATTCAGTTAGGAGCAGCTCTCTGCCTGGTACAGGGACAACTACTCATGTTCTCATCCTGACAACTCGATTCATCCTTGCGGGTAAAGAATGGTTTATTTTCCTCAGAAATTGGCTCATTTATGCATCCAATAAGTATTTTGTCTCTCACTTTGGTCAGAATGGATCTCGATTGGTTCAGTTCCTGATCTGCTTCACTGGGACTAGCAATGTGTCCAAAGAATTTAATGCCATGATGGCTTCTTGTGGTACTGGAGTACATGAGATACTTTCTTGCAAGGGTAGGCGGCAAATAGCATCCACATTCGCTATGTGTGTTTCAGGTTGGTGCTTGAATAAATATTCATAGGCAGACAAAATTATTGAATTCTTGCCAAGGCAATCAGTCCTCTTCAAAGAGGACAATCTTGTCCTCTTTGAAGAGACTCAAGAGCGGTTTGTGGTCAGAAACAATGGTAAAGTGTGTAAGTACTGGTGGAGTTTTTTTGACGCAAAAGAGTATAGATAGTCCTTCTTTCTCAGCCTCTGAGAGGGTTCTTGACACAAACCCTATCGGCCTGTCAGAGCAGTTGTCCATGCCATGGAACAACACCATATGAAGAGGTGCCACGGGTCAATATCAGTTCTTTGGATGGGTTGAAGTGTTCTAACGGATTTGAGGAATGCATTTAATTTTTTAAACTTTATTCTGTTGAAAGCTTCCCCCGGGAGCCTTCCAAGAAAAAAGTTGGTGCATCTTTAGCAGAATATGCAAGGGGATCAATGCTGTCGCTAAAAACATCCACAGTAGTTTACCATCCCCAAATGTGATTTTGAGATCAGTTGCATTTGTGGGGACAGGCACCTCTTTTATCGCCTTAACCTTGTCTTCTGGGGGGTGTAATCCTTGTGCATCTACATGGTGCCGCACATAGGTCACTTCAATGACTTAACGGAGTATTTATCTTTCTTGAGGTGAACTCGGCCTCCTGCAATCTCTTTAAAACCTCTTCTAAGTCTGCTAGATGCTCAACCTCTGTCGATCCAGCTATAAGGACGTCATCAAGATATACTCCAACCCGCAGTAACCCCTGTAGAAGGCTCTCCATTGTCCTTTGGAATATTGCACATACCAAAGACACGATGGCACAGTGGCTAGCACTGTTGCCTCACAGTGCCAAGGACCCGGGTTCAATTCTGGCCTCGGGTGACTGTCTGTGTGGAGTTTACACGTTCTCCCTGTGTCTGCATGGATTTTCTCCAGGTGCTCCAGTTTCCCCCCACACTCCAAAAATGTGCGGGTTAGGTGGATTGACCATGCTAAATGGTCCCTTAGTGTCGGGGGGAATTAGTAGCTAAATATGTGGAGTTATGGGGATAAGGCCTGGGTTGGATTGCTGTCAGTGCAGGTTCGATGGGCCAAATGGCAGCCTCCTGCACTGTGGCAAATCTATGATTCTATGAAAAGGCAGGCGCATGTACTGGAGTAGGCCTTTATGTGTGCTTCTCATGATATAGAAACATAGAAAGAAACCCGACAGTGCAGAAGGAGGCCATTCGGCCCATCGAGTTTGCGCCGACAACAATCCCACCCAGGCCCCTATCCCAGTAACCCCATATATTTACCCGCTAATCGCTTTAATCTACACATCCGAGACACTAAGGGGCAATTTAGCATGGCCAATGCACATTTTTGACATACCTCCAGGAAGTGTAACCTAATTCTAATTGTTCATATGAATGACTCATATCCAGCTTTGCAAACAGGTCTTCAATTCTCGAAATTGTAAATTTATCCAGATTGGCGACCTGATTAACTGTTAACTTATAATTGCTGAAAATGCAGGTGGTCCAGTCCCGTTTCAATATGGGGACAATATACACTGCCCATTCTGAGAACTGAACTGGCTGGATAATGTCAAGTTCTTCCAACCTGTTTCACTCAGTATCCGCTTTCTCTTGTAAGACATATGGTACTGGTCTTTCCCTAAAGTATTGGGGAGTCGCCTCTGGATCCACATTAATTTTTGCTTGTAGCCTTTGATTTTGCCTAATTCATCACAGAAGATGCTTTCTATTCTATGATAATGAATAATTCTTTGATAATCTATGAGAAGATACTTTTGTATTTTTTTATCTGTTCATGCAGTCCCCCTGAAAAATCTCAGTCAAAGTCAACGTGATTTATTTAAGCCAATCATGGCTACAGCGGCTTGGTCCTTCACACATCACTATTATCACTGGAAGCTGGGTAGACTGTTGTCCATAGTTTACAGAACCATTGTGGTGCCTTTTATTTCTGTTGCTTCTCCTGTATAAGTCTTCAACTTGCTCTTAAAGTTCAATGATTGGACTCACTCTCTTAGGTACTGAAATGACCATGTATCCACTTGTATCTCAAGAGACTTTCCTTTTACCAGTACAGTAATAGGGTCTATCTTGCTTGTTTTTAGATTAAACAGAGAGTGAATACCAGAATAAGTAGTGCTAAGCTTTTTCATACTTGTAACATCTTGGTTGATTACTCAGTGAGCTTGACTTAGTTCTGAACTGCTCTATCAAATGTCCTTTTTTGTGACAATAAAAGCACTCAGCTTCCTTAAACTGACACGATTCAGGAATGTGGTTACCTTCACATTGGTAATATTCCACTGAAAGCATTATTGATTCATTGCATATTCTGTACCTTTTTGTTTTGTTGGTGGCTGAAATTGATTCCCGCTTCATGGCTGCTTTGGCACCACAGCTGGTTGGAGGTTCCTGCCCTAACTGTTGAACAGCACCAGAAGCAGTGTCAGGATAATTGATCCCATCACCAGATTAAAAAGGTTCATTTTCAGAGACTCCATTAGCGAACACAAAATGGAATTACTAATAAGATTTGTACAGCAGCTGCATGGGCTGTAGATTGCTCCCAAAATAGGAGGGTTAATCTATAGAATTCATTGTTACCGAAGGCTGTGGAGGCCAGGTCAAAGAGAGATAGGTTCTTGATTGGCAAGGGGATCAAAGGTTATGGGAAAAAGGCAGGAGAATGGGGTTGAGAAACTTATCAGCCATGATTGAATGGCGGAGCAGACTCAATGGACCAAATGGCCTAATTCTGCTCCTATATCTTATGGTCTTAAAATGTCTCTGCCTCTGCTTCGCAACCACTTCACTGCCTCTTCTATGGGAAGCATCCTGCTCACAGGTGCCAGGGTCCACATTCTGTCTGTACTTCCAACAGTCTCTATCCTCAGAGGTAGGGGAATGGAAGAGGGTAATTGGTAATGGGAATCCCATTCCACCATCAGTGATGAATGCTCCATTTCATCGCTGAGGCAAGTGTTGAATTAATGACCAGGCAGTTTCAATAAGTCGCCTCCCAGAACAGCAACAATTCAGGAAAACAATCCCACTTCATCAGAGTTTAGGGAAACGTTGTCAAAATATTCCACTGAATAATTAAATGAAACTTTCTTTTCTGTTAAAAGTAGCTTTGCAACTCAAGCAGATTTCTAACCTCACCATTCCCCATTGGGTCTTAACTCATTCTATCTTACTCTGCTATAATTCCTCCCATTTTCTTCTAAAGGGCACAAGATTCTTGTTGTCAAGAGGTGCCATCTACCAAAGAAAATGTCTAGAGTAAACTGAATAATGTGCTCCTGTGCGCTGAGGGCAATGTCAGTGCCTCAAACCGATCTCATCTCTAATTTAGAATGAATTCTAAAGCACCACACGCTTATTTTGAGTGCTTCCAAAATACCCTTCCAAGTCATTACTTCATCTAAAATTAACATCCTTTGCTTAATTTAAAACCAGGCCTGTCTCACAAACACTCTCCGTTTTGTTAACTTTTTAAAAATTCTCATCCAGCCAAAATGAGTATCAAAGGTAATTATTTGCAACTTATTACTCTACCGGTGTTTGCCTGATAGCCTTCCCTTCCCTCCTTCAGATTCTAGGAACTCAGCAGGACTCAGTGGATGAATGCACCATTTTTCCTTCAGCCTCCTTCCTACAGGCCCCAATGCTCAAAGGAACTTAGATCTTGCTTGAGGGATAATTTATTGGCCTCATTTTCCTGAGGTGCTGTATGCAGAACTGAACACAGTACTCCATATGGTGTCTAACCCATTCTGTTGAATGAAAATATATAATTTCTACTTCTGTGTGTTATATATTTTCTGGGGTGCTATACATCTTAGATATCTGATTAATATCAAAACAATGCAGAGATGACTCTAGTTCTAGGAGACTACAATGGGATGAGGGAGGAGTTGGCTAAGGTAGACTGGAAGCAAAAACTTTATGATGGGACAATTGAGGAACAATGGAGGACTTTCAAAGTGATTTTTCACTGCTCAGCGAAAGTATATACCAGTGATAAGGAAGGACTGTAGAGAAAGAGATAATCAGCCATGGATATCCAAGGAAATAAAGAAGGGTATCAAATTGAAAGAAAATGCATACAAACTGGCAAAGATTAGTGGGAGACGAGAAGATTGGGAAATCCTTAAAGGTCAACAGAAAGCCATGAAAAAAGCTATAAAGAAAAGTAAGATGGATTATGAGAGTAAATTAGCTCAGAATATAAAAACAGATAGCAAAAGTTTCTACAAATATACAAAATGAAAAAGAATGGTTAAAGTAAACATTGGTCCTTTAGAGGACGAGAAGGGGATGTAATAACTGGAAATGAGGAAATGGCTGAGGCATTGAACAGGTATTTTGTGTCAGTCTCCACAGTGGAAGACACAAATAACATGCCAAAAATTGATGACAGGAAGGCTATGGCAGGTGAGAACCGAGAAACTTTCATTATCACGAAAGAGGTAGTGTTGGGCAAGTTAATGGGGCTAAAGGTAGACAAGTCTCCTGGCCCTGATGGAATGCATCCCAGGGTGCTAAAAGAGATGGCGGGGGAAATAGCAAATGCACCAGTGGTAATTTCCCAAAATTCACTGGACTCTGGGGTGGTTTCCACAGATTGGAAAACAGCAAATGTAACACCATTGTTTAAAAAAGGATGTAGACAAAAGGCGGGTAACTATGGGCCGGTTATCTTAACTTCTGTAGTAGGGAAAATGCTTAAATCCATCATCAAGGAAAAAATAGCGAAGCATCTGGATATAAATTGTCCAATTGGAAAGGCGCAGCATGAGTTCATGAAGGGCAGGTCATGTTTGACTAATCTGGTGGAATACATTGAGAACATTACATGTGCAGTGGACAATGGGGAACCTGTGGATGTGATGTATCTGGATTTCCAGAAGGCATTTGACAAGGTGCCGCACCAAAGGCTGCTGCATAAGATAAAGGTGCACGGTGTTATGGGTAATGTATTAGCATGGATAGAGGATTGGCTAACTAACAGAAAGCAAAGAGTGAGGGTAAATGGGTGTTTTTCTGGTTGGCGATCAGTGACAAGTGGTGTGCCTCAGGGATCAGTGTTGGGACCGCAATTGTTTACGATTTACATAGATGATTTGGAGTTGGGAATCAAATGTAGTGTGTCAAAATTCGCAGATGACACTAAGATGAGTGGCAGAGCAAAGTGTGCAGAGGATGCTGAAAGTCTGCAGGGGGTTATAGATAATCTAAGTGAGTGGGCAAGGGTCTGGCAGATGGAGTACAATGTTGGTAAATGTGAGGTCATCCATTTTGGTAGGAATAACAGCAAAATGGACTATTATTTAAATGAACAAGGAACAAAGAAAATTACAGCACAGGAACAGGCCCTTCAGCTCTCCAAGTCTGCATCGACCATGCTGCCCGACTGAACTAAAAGCCCCTACCCTTCTGGGGACCATATCCCTCTATTCTCATCCTATTCATGTATTTGTCAAGATGTTCCTTAAAACTCACTATCGTATCTGTTTCCACTACCTCCCCTGGCAGCGAGTTCCAGGCACCCACCACCCTCTGTGTAAAAAAACTTGCCTCGTACATCCCCTTTAAACCTGTGCCGCCTCGTAATTGACTCTTCCACCCCAGGAAAAAGCTTCTGACTATCCACTCTGTCCATGCCCCTCATAATCGTGTAGACTTCTATCAGGTCGCCCCTCAACCTCTGTCGTTCCAGTGAGAACAAACCAAGTTTCTCAAACCTCTCCTCATAGCTAATGCCCTCCATACCAGGCAACATCCTGGTAAATCTTTTCTGTACCCTCTCCAAAGCCTCCACATCTTTCTGGTAGTGTGGCAACCAGAATTGAACACGATATTCCAAGTGCGGCCGAACTAAGGTTCTATAAAGCTGCAACATGACTTGCCAATTTTTAAACTCAATGCCCCAGCCGATGAAGGCAAGCATGCTGTATACCTTCTTGACTACTTTCTCCACCTGTGTATCTGTACACCCAGGTCCCTCTGCCTATCAATACTCTGAAGGATTCTGCCATTTACTGTATATTTCCTATCTGTATTAGACTTTCCAAAATGCAAAATGGTAAAAAATTGCAGCATGTTGATGTGCAGAGGGACCTGGGAGTCCTTGTGCATGAATCATAAAAAGTTGGTTTGCAGGTGCAGCAGGTAATTAAGAAGGCAAATGGAATTTTGTCCTTCAATTGCCAGAGGGATGGAGTTTAAAAACAGCGAGATTATGTTGCAGCTGCATAAGGTGCTGGTGAGGCCACACCTGGAGTACTGTGTACAGTTTTGGTCTCCTCACTTGAGAAAGGATATACTGGCATTGGAGGGGGTGGAGGAAATTCACTAGGTTGATTCCGGAGTTGAGAGGGTTGGCTTGTGAGGAGAGACTGAGTAGACTCGGGCTATACTCATTGGAATTCAGAAGAATGAGGGGAGATCTTATAGAAATATATAAGATTATGGAGGGAATAGATAAGATAGAAGCAGGGAAGTTGTTTCCACTGGCAGGTGAAACTAGAACTAGGGGGCATGGCCTCAAATAAGGGGGAGCAGAGGAAGAACTTCTTCACACAAAGGGTTGTGAATACAAAGAACAAAGAACAATACAGCACAGGAACAGGCCCTTCAGCCCTCCAAGCCCGCGCCGCTCCCTGGTCCAAACGAGACCATTCTTTTGTATCCCTCCATTCCCACTCCGTTCATGTGGCTATCTAGATAAGTCCCAGTGTGTCCGCCTCCACCACCTTGCCCGGCAGCGCATTCCAGGCCCCCACCACCCTCTGTGTAAAAAACGTTCTTCTGATATCTGTGTTAAACCTCCCCCCTCACCTTGAACCTATGACCCCTCTTGAACGTCACCACCGACCTGGGAAAAAGCTTCCCACCGTTCACCCTATCTATGCCTTTCATAATTTTATACACCTCTATTAGGTCACCCCTCATCCTCTGTCTTTCCAGTGAGAACAACCCCAGTTTACCCAATCTCTCCTCATAACTAAGCCCTTCCATACCAGGCAACATCCTGGTAAACCTCCTCTGCACTCTCTCTAAAGCATCCACGTCCTTCTGGTAGTGTGGCGACCAGAACTGGATGCAGTATTCCAAATGCGGCCGAACCAACGTTCTATACAACTGCAACATCAGACCCCAACTTTTATACTCTATGTCCCGTCCTATAAAGGCAAGCATGCCATATGCCTTCTTCACTACCTTCTCCACCTGTGACGTCACCTTCAAAGATCTGTGGACTTGCACACCAAGGTCCCTCTGCGTATCTACACCCTTTATGGTTCTGCCATTTATCGTATAGCGCCCCTCTATGTTAGTTCTACCAAAATGCATCACTTCGCATTTATCTGGATTGAACTCCATCTGCCATTTCTTTGCCCAAATTTCCAGCCTATCTATATCCTTCTGTAGCCTCTGACAGAAATCTGTGGAATTCCCTGCCCAGTGAAGCAGTTGAACATTGTATGTTTTTAAGGATAGATAAATTTTTGAACAGTAAAGGAATTAAGGGTTATGGTGAGCGGGCGGGTAAGTGGAGCTGAGTCCACAAAAAGATCAGCCATGATCGTCTTGAATGGTGAAGCAGGCTCGAGGGGCCAGATGGTCGACTCCTGCTCCTAGTTCTTATGTTCTTCTGTAAATCCAAACAGGTTTATTTCCAGAACTTTAAAACATCTCAGAATTTACAGGGTTTTCAATACACAGGCAAGAAGCCTCTTTCTGGGACCCATTCTCTGATTTCTTAATTCTCCAGTTTCACCCACTGGCTTAAACAATCAAGTACAATTGCAAGGAGCAAAGAACAGAATAACAAAATCAAACACTGAAAATGAATCAGATCATTGAACGCTTGTCTTTAATATATAGTCCGCCTCCATCAGCCCCCCTGCCCCCATCTCTCAGCCATCCTTCCCTCCATATCCTTTCCCTCAGTCACTCCATCTCCAGTCTCCCTTTCCTCAGACTGCCATCTGTCAGTCATATTTCCCTTGTCTCCCCTCACTGAGCCTCACCTCACTGAATCTCCCCTCACTATCCCCTCCCTCATTTTTTACTTGATTAACCTTCCCTCCATGAGTCTGCCAGCCCTCATTCTCATAGTCATAGAGTTTTATAGCGCAGAAACAGGCCCTTCATCCCATTGTGTCTGTGTCAGTCACCAAACACCAATCTATTCTAATCCCATTTTCCAGCACTTGTTCCATAGCCTTGTGTGCTACGGCATTTCAAGTGCTCATTGAAATGCTTGTTAAATTTTTTGAGGGTTCCCACCTCCTCCACCCTTTCAGCCAGTGAGTTCAGATTCCCACCACCCTCCAGGGTGAAAAAGTTTTCCTCAAATCCCCTCTATATCTCCTGTTCTTTAGCTTAAATCTGTGCCCTCTGGTCATTGACCCTTTTACTAAGTGAAACGTTTCTTCCTATCTATGCCCCTCATAATTTTGTACACCTCGGTCATGTTCCTCCCTCAGCCTTCTCTGCTCTAAAGAAAACAACCCCAGCCTATCCAGCCTCTCTTCATAGCTGAAACGCTCCAGCCCAGGCGACATCCTGGTGAATCTCCTCTGCACTCTTTCTAGTGCAATCATAGAACATAGAACATAGAACATTACAGCGCAGAACAGGCCCTTCGGCCCACGATGTTGCACCGACCAGTTAAAAAAAAAAACTGTGACCCTCCAACCTAAACCAATTTCTTTTCGTCCATCATATCCTTCCTATAGCGTGTTGACCAGAACTGCACACAGTACTCTAGCTGCGGCCTAACTAGTGTTTTATACATCTTCATCACAACCTCCCTGCTGTTATATTCAAAGACTTGATTAGTTGTAAGTATTCGCATTCCAACCATTATTCATGTAAATTGAGTCTGTGTCTTTATATGCTCTGTTTGTGAACAGAATTCCCACTCACCTGAAGAAGGGGCTTGCAGCTCCGAAAGCTTGTGTGGCTTTTGCTACCAAATAAACCTGTTGGACTTTAACCTGGTGTTGTTAAACTTCTTACTGTGTTATATTCTATGCCTCGGTTAATAAAGGCAAGAATCCCATATGCCTTCTTAACCACTTAATCTACCTGCCCTGCTGACTACAAGAATCTTTGGACAAGTACTCCAAAGTCCCTCCGGTCCTCCGTACTTCCTAACATCCCACCATTCATTGTGTATTTCATTGTCTTGGTAGTCCTCCCAAAATGCATCACCTCACACTTTGCCATTGTTCTGCCCATCTGACCAGCCTGTCTACATCATCCTGTAATCTAAGGCTTTCCTCCTCGCTATTTGCCACACTACCAATTTTCATGTCATTTCCTTTCCCTCGGTCTTCTCTTCCCAATCTTCCTCAATCACCCCACCTTTCTCCCTCATTTCTTTCTTGCTTGGTCTCCCCTCCCTCAGTCTCCCCTCCCTCAGTTCCCCCACCCCCCCTCCCCCCACCCCCCCTCCCCCCTCAATCAATCCCCATCCCCAATGCCCTCCTTCAGTCTCCACTCCCTCAGTAACCTTTCTCTCTTGTTGTTAAAAACCCATCTGGGTCACTAATATCCTTTAGGGAAGGAAATCTGCCATCCTTACATGGTCTGGCTGACATGTGACTCCAGACCCACAGCAATCTGATTGGCCATTTGGATAAGTACATGGATGGAAAAGGATTTGAGTGATATGGGCCAAATAAGAACAAATGCAGGCAATTGGGAGGGCACCATGGTCAGAATGGACCAATTGGGCTGAAGGGCCTGTTTCTGTGCTGTACTGCTCGATGACTCTATGGGCGGAATCTAAAGGGATTTTTTTCGAAGTGTCCAGTTAGCGTGAAAACAGTTTTGAAACATTCCTGATCCATTTTTCGGGCGAGTTTTCACACCGAATCTTATGCACTCAGTCTTTGAAAATATGGGCTAAACTGTTTCTAGCCACTAAGGCAGTGGGCGGGGCTTAATTTGCCAGACAACCTGCAGCTCAGAGCACAGCCACGGGCCAGGATTTTACGACCTCGCTTGGGCGAGGCTCATAAAATCCAGCCCGAGAATTCCTTTCTGTGAGCTTTGCTCACCCCGATTCTGGTTTGGGCGTGGCAGTAAAATTCCAGCCACAAACAGCACAGGCGCAGAAAAAGCAGCTCTCCTGACAGAATACCCCTGGGCCAGATAAGCTCCCCCCCTCCCCCCAACATTACTGACCCCCTTACCCCCCCCCCCGGACCTCCTTGCACACAGCCCCCTCATCACCCCCCTGGCCTCGACAGCTGTCTGACATGACCCTCTCTCTCCCCTGCCCTGATCATCACAGAGGCACAAGCCCCAGCACACCTGCAAGTGCTGACTTGGCTTCCCCTCCATGGTAACAAGGCAAACTGCATTAAACCCGCTGGAATGCTCGAACGGGCGCCTGACTCGCCCAAACAGCCTGGAGCTGATCTGCCCTGACAAGGGACTGCACCAAAAAATCCCAAAGGATGGACAGACAGGCAGGCAGTGCAGGAAGAAATTTTCTCCAGGAAGACAGCTCCCCGATTTTCTGATGCTGATTTTGCCAGGTTGTTGGAGGCAGTGGAGACAAGGCGGGACACCTTCTTTCCCCCAGCAGGATGTCATCCCAGGGGAAGGGATGGAAACACAACCTGGGAGGCGGTGGCAACATGCGTTAGTGCCAGGGCACTGGCCAGGAAAGCAAAGCCACAAAAATCTGGATGACCTAATCCGGCAGCAAGGATAAGTGTTTTACCTCATCTAGTATCTTCCCCCTAAGTGAGCCCCTCAGCGCACTGCTGCAATGAAAACCAAGGTGCTCAAATACAGCGGGTGACATGCATTGGCAGTGACTTACAGCATCTGCCATGGCATCCCCAGGAGACAGGAGAGATTTCCTGTCCTCCCCCCAACCACCCCAGGGCCCTCATGAGGTTTAGTGCTCCATAACCCACCACCCAGATGTGGGCCCAGGTGCCAGTGTGCATGCGGATCTCAGGTCGGAGTCAGGCTAGTTTGCACCAGGGCATCATCACGATGGCGCATAGCGAGTCGTCATCACCCTCCTGCCTGCCACTGAAATTCATTAACATCATGTAGCCAGGCCCACCATTCTCGTGTTACAATGTTGCAGGAGATTGTAGGACTGCACAGGGGGATGAAACCCACGTGCGGCAGCACAGGCCCCCTAGTGAGCAAAGCGCATGGTGATCAGGGCCTCCCTCACTGCCCTTGTATGTCTGACCCTTGCTGCTGGCAGTCCTCCAGCGTCTAGGTAGTGTTGCTCGTCATTATCATCGACCTTTTCCTCTTCCTCCTGCTGGGTAGCCTTCTCCCCAGTGATGCCCAGCTGATCGCTCTCCTCACTGCTGCACCAGGTTGTGTAGGGCACAGCACACGACCACAATGCGGGACGATATCAGGGGGCTATATTGGAGAGCCCTGTCAGAGCAGTCCAGGCACCTGAACCTCATTTTGAGGAGACCTATGCACCGTTGCACTATTGAATGGGTGCCAACGTGGGCCTCATTATATCGGGTCTCTGCCTCAGTCTCAGGCCTCCACACAGGTGTCATTAGCCAAGTCCAAAGGGGTACCCATGTCCCCCAAGAGCCATCCTTGCACCTTGGGCTCCTCCCCAAAGACTTCTGGGACATTGGAGCTCTTCAATGTGACTGCACACTGCAGTCTGGCACAGATGTATCTGTCACAGATGTGCATGATGTTCAGTTGATGGTCACACACCAAATGCACATTTATTGAATGGAAGCCTTTTCTGTACATGAGTCTTCCTGGATTCTTCACCGGGTCCTTGAGGGTGATGTGGGTGCAATTGATGGCCCCTACACATTTGGCAAGCCCATGATGACCACAAATCCTGCAGCCGTGACCTCCTTGACACACTTGTGGAAGGATGGTTGGGAAATGCCACACTGGCGGTCTGGAAGGACCCGGTGGCGTAAAAGTTTAAAGCAGCTGTCACTTTCACAGCCATGATGTGGAGATGCCGAGATTGGACTGGGTCAACACAGTAAGGAGTCTAACAACACCAGGTTAAAGTCCAACAGGTTTATTTGGTAGCAAATGCCACTCGCTTTCGGAGCGCTGCTCCTTCGTCAGGTGAGTGGGAGATCTGCTCACAAACAGCAAATAGGGCCTATATATACAAGACACTCACGTGCAGAACTGCCGGGGTCTCCGCTCCCTCCTTCTCCCGACCCCCCCACTCTTGGGGCGAATGGTGGCCATGTCCTGCCTCCGGCCGCCGTCTCTCTCTACTCTTGCAAGTGGTAAGGCCTGGGCCTCCTCCACCCACAATTCATCCTCCTGCTCCTCCTCCTCCTCAGCTCCAGCAGCAACCAAAAGAACAACAAGATCAATTGGTTGCATCGCAAAAGCCATCTAATCAATCTGAAGTGGCGGTTGTGGGGAGGGTTAAAGAACTCTGCTCGCCCCCAGCCCAGCAACACACACTCCCCATGCCTCCCCACAGCCCCCCAGCAGCAAACACTCCCCATGCCCCCCACAGCCCCCCAGCAGCACACAACTCCCCCATACCACCCCCCCCACACCCCCCAGCAGCACACAACTCCCCCACCCCCAACCCGCCCACCCCCCCACCCCCCCACCTCCCCACTCCCCCCCACCCACCCCCCCACTCCCCCCCCACAACCCCCCCACACCCCACACCCCCCCCACTGTACCCTCCTCCCCCCACTGTCCCCCCTCCCCCCCACTGTCCCCCCTCGCTGTTCCCCCAATGTTCGTCCCACACCCCACGATTCCTCCCTCCCACCCGCAGTACCCCCTCCTCCCCTGCTGTTACCCCCTCCCCCCACTGTTCCCCCTCCCCCCACTGTTCCCCCTCCCCCCACTGTTCCCCCTGCTTTTCCCCACACCTGCTATTCCCCCCACTGTTCCCCCGTCCCCACACTGTTCCCTCACGTCCCCCCGCTGTCCCCCTCCCCCCGCTGCTCCCCCCCATCCCACTCTCCCCCGCTGTTCTCCCACCTCCCCCGCTGTTCCCCGCACGTTCCCCCCTCCTCCCCGCTGTTCCCCATGCTTCTCTGTTACCCCCTCCCCCCGCTGGCCTCCCTCCCAGACCGCTGGTCCCCCCGCCCCCGGTGGTCCGCCCCCACTGGTCCCCCCTCCCTCCTGCCCAGCTGGTCCCCTCTCCCTCCCACCCGCCCTTGCTGGTCCCCCGTCCCTCCCCACTCTGCTGGTCCCCTCCCTTCCCCCCAACTGGTGCTCCCTCTGCCACCCCCCCCCCCACTCCCCGCTGGTCTTCCCCCCACCAGCTGGTACACCCCACTCCCCCCCACTCCCCCCCATCCCATCCCCTCCTCCCCCCTCCCCTACCCCCCATCCCCTCCCACCTCCCCCTCCCCCCCTCCCCTCCCCCCGCTCCTCGCCCCCCGCCTCCCCCCCCCCTCCTCTCCCCCCCGCTCCTCCTCCCCCCGCTCCTCTCCCCCCCTCCTCTCCCCCTCCTCCCTCTCCCCCTCCCCCCTCCTCTCCACCCCCCCTCCCCCTCCTCTCCACCCCCTCCCCCTCCGCTCCACCCCTCTCCCCCTCCTCACCCCCCCTCCCCCTCCCTCTCCCCCCTCCCTCTCCCCCTCCCCTCCTCCCCCTCCTCCCCCCTTCCCCCTCCTCTCCCCCCCTCCCCCTCCTCTCCCCCCTCCCCTCCTCTCCCCCCTCCCCCTCCTCTACCCCCATCCCCCTCCTCCCCCTCCTCTACCCACCCTCCCCCCTCCCCTCCTCTACCCCCCACCCCTCCCCTCCTCCCCCCTCCCCCTCCTCTACGCCCCCCTCCCCTTCCTCTCCCCTCCCCCCACCCCTCCCTTTCTTCCCCCACCCCTCCCTTTCTCCCCCTCTCCCCCTTTCCCCCCAACCCACCCCCCCTGCCGTTCT